>NC_064856.1:99459361-99759361 GCF_024139225.1 Suncus etruscus
ATATTTCAAACACACAGAGACAAAAATAAACATATTAAAGTGCAATTTAATGTCAAATATGTTTTGTTTCTTCCCAATGGTATTTTAGTATAACACAACTCGTTATTTATACAATAAATTGGCAATTAATTAATTTTTCTTTTATGTCATATAAAGATTTTAACATACTGAAGAATCTGGAACTCTAACATTTTAGTGAAAAGCCCCTGTCTCTAGTATCAAATTATGTCCTTTAAATATTATTATATAAATATCTCAATACCATAGAAAGAACCTCTTTGAGACCCATTAAATCAGGGGTCCTCAAACTTTTTAAACAGGGGGCCAGACCATTGGAGGGTCTGACTATAGTAAAAACAAAACTTATGAACGAAATTTTATGCACTCTGCATATATTTTATTTTGCAATGAAGAAACAAAACAGATACAAAGACAATATGTGGCCCGCGGGCCATAGTTTGAGGACCACTGCATTAAATGATGAGCTTTTGACAGAAAACTATCACATTATTACAAAAATGTCTGGGGTGCATATACACCTGATATAATTAGAGAACAAATGTGAGGGAGAGAGATCTGAGAAAGTCTGAACAGAAAGAATTCCTGTCATTGATACATATTGATCTGAAGCAGAAAGACAAGAAACCCAGATGTGTTTGATCTCAGAGAGGATAATAAAATAAAATAAAAATAAAAGCAGTTATTTGTTTTTTTAGGGTAAAGATAAATTGAAAAAAATTATTTTAGATTATTTTGCCTGAATGGCATACAATTTCAACAACTGTTAAGAATAGTACCAAGAGGCAGAAAATAAGAAGCAAAATGGATCCCTTAGTAAACATGACACATAATGTGCTTGTATATGTATAATTTTGATTCAAACAATACAATTTCATATGCTACTATGTATTTACTACCATTGTATTTCAGAGGGGTAGGTAAGAAGGAACATCTATAAAATTCTACTAGTATATTGATAGGAACCATAGTTGGAAAATATACCTGGCTTAAATAATTACTTTATGTTACAGAAGGTCTAATAATCCATTACTGAAATGAAAATAATACAATAGGGAGGCTACAATAGATTAAAATTAATCTCAAGTTATTCTTCAGAATCAAAGATGATACAAAGTGTGTTTTTACAAAAAGAGTAAATAAATTAATTTCAAAATTCTTTGGACTAAAGAAGAAATGTCTCAAATGAATAAAGGGTGTTCCTTGCACTCAGTATACCAAAGATATACCGATAAATTAATACAGAACTGTTTGATCAAATACCTCATAGTTAACCTTCAGAATTACTATATAAATCACTTATGAGAGAATATTATAGTTTTACACAGGACATAATATAGCTCCGATAACTTTTCTCAAGGCACCTTTTACATCTTTATTTCTTAAACTATAGATTAGTGGATTTAACATAGGGATGATGACTATGTAAAAAATAGAAGACATTTTATCATTTTCAGTGGAGAAACTGGAGCTGGGTCGCAAATACATATAGAGAAGAGTGCCATGGAAGAGAGACACTGTGCTTAAGTGAGAGGCACAGGTAGAGAAAGCTTTATATCTCCCTTCAGTTGACTTCATTCTAATGATTGTAGTTATGATGTAACTGTAAGAGAGGAGGACAGTAAAAATGCTGCATCCCACAATAATGGTATCAAGTATGAACAACATTATTTCATTGATGGATTTATCTGAAGTGGCAAGAGCAATCAAGGGAGCAATATCACATGCAAAGTGATTGATGATATTGGATAATGGGGAAATAATAAATGGTGGATAAGAGAGTGAAGAACTAGAAAAGAATTTGTAAAGTTGTAAGCAAAGGGGGAAGGAGGTATTATATATGACAGAGAAAGGACAATATACAATATACACATTATATATATTACAGATGGACATTAGACAGACATTGAGATGTCCAACACATACACTCATGCAAGCACATAAACAGGCACTGAGGATTGACAATGGGTTACAGTTTAAAAGCTGACCCAGGTGAAATGGATTAGAATGCTTTAAAAAATATAAAGCAGCAAGTCAGATGGAAAGGTTTTTCTATTATCTAAGCCAATAATAATAGGTGAAATTAAACTTTAATATAGAAAGTCTTCATGGGTTAGATAGTCAATAAAGCATTCTTAAAAATGATCATAATTGTCAAGTCTAGAAAATTAAGTGATATGGTAATCAGCCCTGTAAACAGAGTCTACAACATAAAATATCATCTAGTGGATATTTTGCATTTAGGTTCCTTTCCTAAAAGCAATCTAATATCAGAGCCCCCGAATGGCACGAACACCCCCTGCTTGGTCTCATCCACGTGCACTAAGTAGGGGAAGCCTGCCCCCTCCTCACTGAGCCTGCAAACCACTCGAATCTTATGCATAAAAATATAAAAATAAGCTCTTATCTACTAAGGATAAGAGCTCATACTTTTTTACAATACAGGGGCACCTCCCACCTTGAACATATGTCATGTGGAACCAACTTAGACCCCAGGGGACTAGACACCGACCGTCCAGCCTTGAACCCTGGATCCCAGACATAGAAACAAAACAGTTCTCCATAACAGCTCCATGAACCAAATTCCCTTCGGGACATATTTAATACTGCTCTGACACCAACATGTGCCAGCTCTAATATGATAGCCTGACAACGAGGAAATGGGAACAATTTGACCTAAGAGCAGGTTGTCCTACCACACCAGCAAACGATAAGACAAAATCAGAAGAATTGTCACCCTTTGATCAGTGCAAAAGCCAAGATCGCTATCTACAGATGACTGACTCTTACAACCAAGACCAGTCAGTACTATTCTGGGACTAATTAAAAAAAAAAAAAAAAAAAAAAGCCCTAGACTACGATCTGTACAACAAACAAGATCTCTAATTCCAGAGGTCTGACTGAAACAATCACAACTGAATGGGTTACTGAAAACACAACGGAAGACTCTATCCCAGGCTCCATCCTAGGATCAGCACAATGACCAAGACCGCCAATTACCGAAGATGGATTAAAACGACACTGAAGGAACAGAACTTCTAGAACCACAAAGAAAGACTTCAGCATAAGCTCCATTCCTTGACCTGTGAGATACCAAGATCTCTAGATACAGAGGTCTGAGTTTATCACCCATAAAGGAGCAGAAGTCTTCCATACACTGTAAAAGCACTGAGGGGAGAGTAAATGAATATGCAAGAGGTATATAGTTAATTCCATGACAGTATACTTCAAGGGTGGAGAAACCTTGTATCTCTTAGGCCAAAGGAATTCCCTCTCTAATGTCCCATTATTTACTGTGCCTATGCAGGAAAATAAAAGCACAAAATAATCTTTTTTTTATTCATTTATCTATTTATTTATTTATTTATTTACTTTTTTTACTTCTTTGTTTTGATGTTGATATTGAAGTTGGTGAGTTGGTGACTCCATTTTTTTTCTTTTTCCTTTTTGTGCTCTGCCATGTTTATTTTTCAAGACCGTGGCTATTATATGGCACTTGTCTTTATTGTTGTAGTGCTCATTGGATATATTTATTTCACACTTCTTTTTGTATTGTTGTGGTGTTTCAATTCCTTGTTTCCTTTCCTCTCTCAAACTAAGGTTGAGAGCCTTAAAAGAACTCCACCCATTTTCGGCTTTTTTGATTTTTATCCCAAGAAGACAACAGCAGGCATAATCTCTTCAGGGCCCAATACAGGGTAGGCTGTCTCCTCCCAATAAGGGTGGAAGCTGATTCCTACAATGTTTTGAGCACAAGAAATCCTTTATTAAATACTGCTGACTTGCTCCCTGCTTGAATTCCTGGATGAGACAGCAAAGGAGACAACAGCAAATATAATCTCTTCAGGGCCCAGCAGAGGATAGGCTGTCTCTGCCCAATGAGGTGGAGAAAGTGGAGGGCTTCTGCATTTGCACACATCTTGTCTCGAATGCAGACAGGGGGTAGAGGAGGAGGGAGAAGAAGAGCATTGGTGGAGAAATTTGCACTGGTGAAAAGGGGTTCTATGATTGAGTTAAAACTACAAACATGTTTGTAATCATGGTGCTTAAAGAAAGATATTAAAAATAATACATTTTAGACTAGTCACACACACATACACACTCTGAAATATCCCTTTATTGGCTTGCACCATTTTCCTATCTGTCAAATAAAACCAAGATAATAATTTTTTTAATAATTTATTTAAGCAACGTGTAAAACCAATATAGTTTAAGTGACTTGCTCAAGATCATATAACTACTTAGGTACACACAGGAAGCTTGTGGTCTCTTAATAATTACTTTAGTGCAAGAAAAATTTACTTTAAGATTAATGACATCAACTAAATAATTGGCAAAATAGAGTCTGAGTCTTAGTACACTCATAGGGTTTCAGTCATCTGACTTGAGCATGGGGTCTGGTAGTTAAGATAAGATCTATTTAGTTAAGATAAGATCTACTACCTAATAATCTAGTAAGGTCAGGTAATGAAGGGTTGGAGTTTCTTTTTATTTGTTTGGGGTTCTTTCCTTGTTGGTATTTTTTTTGTACCACACCTTGTGGTGCTCAAAAAAAAAAAAAGAAAAGAAAGAAAGAAAGAAAAGTTAATACTTTTCTCTAACATACTAGATACTAGTTCTGTAAAAAAAGAAAAGATAAAGTAAACTATTGAACTTGAGGAGAAAGATGGAGGTTATTGGTGGTAGTGTTAAGTCCAGGAGAATGATGCGCTGTTCAAAGACACCAAGACCACAATCTCATGCAATAGCAGAGGGTTTATTTTTCTTACAAGCATGCAGGGGCTGTGCTAGAATTCAGCATAAGCCAGAATCTGCCAGCCCTGAGCCATGAGCATACAAGCTGTATATAGTATTTCAAACAATAGAAAGGTACAGTAGATTGATTGGCTTTAGGAAGTACATGACATCTGGCATTTGCTCAATCACATTTTTGCAAGGTACAGGTGCAAGCTTACAGGGTTAACATGACCAGGTTAAAACCATGTAGGAACAGAAAGAAAGTTAAACTATAACTGGGTCTACACGTTCCCACAATTGTGAAGGGAGGTGAATGATCAGGAAACTTAGGGGAAACTTAAGTTCCCAGAATTGTGAAGGGGGGTAGGTGATTAGGGCAGTTAGCAAATCCAGGGGAAACTTTTCCTTTACAGTAGAAAGGTTGTAATGGTGAAGGGGTTGTTCTTTTTTACAACTGTAGTCCAGCTACAAACACATTTGTAATCATGGTGTTTAAATAAAAATATTATTATAAAAATAATTTTTAAAAAGTAAATAAAAAGGAAAGAAGTATATCAGAAACTGTAAAGAAATTTTCTCTGTGTATCAAGCTTGGGGCAAGTTTATAACATGCTTTAACTCTAAAACAGCTGCCCTTCCTCCCTCTTGATTGGCCTAGGAACTCTTGGTGCTCAAGCCTAGCCTTGCCTCTATCCCTCTCCCCACAAATTCACTTCAAATAGTGAATTCAAATCTACCATATTTATCATTTATCAAAAATAAAATACAAAAAATACTTGAAGTCCAAGATATCTAGTCTTTTAGATAGGCTACCACATTACTGCCTTGTACTACTGGTGTTTATGTATACTGAATTAAGTAAGAAGAAAATATAGATGATATATCTCAAGTGACATATATAGAGAAGCAAAAGTAAGAAAGAGATATCATTTTTTCATATTTCATGCCTATGAAAGAAGCCAATGGATTTGACTTAAATAAAACATGTAATTTTTAATTCAACTTGTAACCTTGAAAGCCTTTTCCACTGCCACTGTAAGTACAACCGGGGGAGAATCAAACACTCGAGGGACAGTCATATTCAATAAAACACAGACACAGTGATGATTTGATTAAGAGTTATAACAGTTTTAGGCAAGTTGGAAGATAGATGCCTCAAGTCTTTAACATAACCAATGTTTATTTTCTGACAGCCACACAATTAATTATTTATTTAAAAAAAGAATAGGAAAGGATTGCCACAGCAATGAACAGCTTTGATCAATAAAATTTCATCCCAGATATTTGCAAGATGTACTTTAAGGTTTAGGCTTTTAAGGGAAAGCTCAATGCACCTTAGAAAAAGACAAAGGTAGAAAATTGATTCTCTTGTGAATGAGCATGCTATTCCTTATTTCTTTGAGTAGGTGCATCGATTAGAGGGATTGTATAATTAATGAGAGATACAAACAAGTGGAATACACTGATACAAGGTACTCCTTTATATTATTCAGTTGATTTTATTTCTAGGTTTTAGAATGCCTAGGAATTATTTGAGACTCTCTGCTAGGATATAGTCCAATTGGATATAATCCAGCTATACTCACCAGATGCTGTGTCTGGGATCAAACCTGTGTTGACTATATAGAATGCAGAAACCTTACCCATACTATCTCTTTAGGAACAACGAAATCTTAAGATATTTTCTTTGTTTTAAAACTGTGCAAACAGAAAGACAAGATGAACAATTTTCTGCATTTGTATTTTATATTGTACTTATTCTTAAATATTTACAATTTAAATATATTTGTGGGGCCAGAAGATAGCATGGAGGGTAAGGCATTTACCTTTCATGCAGAAGGTCATCGGTTCGAATCCCGGCGTCCCCTATGGTCCCCCGAGCCTGCCAGGAGTGATTTCTGAGCATAGAGCCAGGAGAAACCCCTGAGCGATGCCGGGTGTGGCCCAAAAACCAAATATATAAATAAATAAATAAATAATTTTTTGTGGGTTTTGAACCACACCTGGTGTTGAGGGGTTACTCCTTGCTAGGAGCTCAGAAATTACTCCTGGCTTGGGAGACCATATAGGATGCCAGGGGATAGAACTAACTCCTCGGCTAGCCAGGCAAGGCAGATGCCTTACCACTTGTGCTACTGCTCCAACCCCTAAATTTTAAATATGTTTTGAAAAATTTGACAGTACTTTTCACCTTTAAAGCTGACTCAGACACTTGCAATGGAAGGTGAGTTTCTTCTATTTCTTTCTTTTCAAAAGAAAGTGAGTTCCCATAAAATACCTTGACAATTACACATTTACAGAAAGAATAATTGTCTCTGCACTGGGAAACTTCTCTTGGTGTCAACGGACAATTCATTGTGCTGAATTCCTGGCTCATTCCTGGCTGTCTCAGGGAACTATGTGGAGTGCTGGAATTGAATGTAGGTCTGTTTCATGGAAGGCAAGGATCCTACCTACATTAAATTCTCTAGGCACTTTAGTTAGGATGTGTGATATAGAAAACATCACAGTTCACAGTTTTGTCTGTTTTGTTTTTACTTTTTCAATGTTAGCCTAAAATTTAATTTTAAAATATCACACTTAACACTCACCAATAAAGAATAACTTTTAAATTTTGAATTTTTACCCTAAATCCAGTAAAAAAAAGAAACAGGTTCAAACTGCCCATTTTCCCCTTCATTATCTTTCTTTCCTATCTATATTCCAGTATTCTAAAATTCTTTTCCTATCTATATCCCAGTATTCTAAAATTCTTCTCTGTGCTTGAATCTGTATGTCTATGTTTGCGCTATGCCTGTCTCAGTATCTATCTCTGTCTCTTGCACTCATTCTCTCTCAGTTTCTTCCTCTCTTTCTTTCTAATTCCCTAACTTCTATCTCTTCTGCTTCACTGAGTTCTTTGAGTGAAATTCTCCTGTTTTTACTCCTGAATATATAAACCATTAATTTCTCAGTTTTATAACAAGAACAATTAAAATAATTTTGAGTAGATATGCACAAGATCTCATGGTGAAAATTACCCACCCAAATCCTCCAGTAACTGGTCAACAAAAATAAGGCAAATTGAGTAGGAAAGATATAGAATTCATCTTGAGGTTGTTATCATCCTATTTTCCACTTCTCACAAGAATCTCACAACAAAAACAGAATACAAAACCTCATATAAGCCATTACTTTGTTCTCCTGGAATAAGAAAAAGCATCTATGTCTTTTCTTCAAATAGTTCAAATAAAATGAATACCCTTGAGAGCATAAATTGTATAGTTATTTATAATAGGATTGATAATGAATTCCATAGAGGAAAAGATATGTGTTGTTAACTTCTAACTAATGAGACAATGTTTGTGGCTACCTAAAAACCAGCTAGCTCTTCAGTTATGAATATCACAATGTTGTTTATTTTTCAAACACACAGGGACAAAAATAAGCATATTAAAGTGGAATACAAAGAAAAATTAGTTTTTTTTCAAGAATATTTTATTATAACACAACCATTATATATACAATAAATTGGCAGTTCATTAATTTTTATTTTAAGTCATATAAAGATTTGAACATAAACAAAGGAGTTGGGACTCTAATATTTTAGTGAAAGACCCGTCTATTATCAAATCATTTACTTTAAATATTAATATACAAATATCTCAATACCATGAAAGAACCTCCTGGAGACTCACTAAATGATGAGCCGTTGACAGAAGACTATCACTTTGTTACAAAAATGTTTGAGGTGCATATGCCCCTGATATAACTAGAGAACACCCATGAGGGAGAGAGTTCTGAGGAAGTCTGAACAGAGAGAGTTCCTGTCACTGATACACATTGATCTGAAGCACAAAGACAAGAAACCCAGATGTGTTTGATCTCAAAGAGGATAACAAAATAAAATAAAAGCAGTTATTTGGTTTTTAGGGTAGATATAAATTGAAAAAAGGTTATTTTAAATTAACTTCACATGAACTGCATACACATTGCAACAACTGTTAAGAATAGCACCCGAGGTCAGAGGCTAAGAAGAAAAATGGATCTCTTAGTGAACACGACATATAATGTTCTTGGATCTGTAGACTTTTTATTCAGAACAATACATTTTCATATTCTACTATGTATTTACTAACCTTGTATTTCAGAGGGATAGATAAGAAGAAACATCAATAAAATTCTGCTAGTATATTAGTAAAAACCATAGTGGCAAGTATACTAGACTTACATGATTACTTTATGTTTCAGGTCTACTAATTCATTATTAAAAAGAAAATAAAACATTAGGAAGACTACACTAAATTTAAAATAAGCTAAAATGATTCTCCAGTAAACATTAACAATTAAGGATGGTACAATGAGTGTCTCCACAAAAAGGAGCAAATTAATTAATTTTAACCTCTTTGAATTAAAGAAGAAATATATGATATGAATAAACTGTGTGTGCCTTGCACACATTATAGGGTAAGTATCAATGAAAAAAAAACAAAATATATACTGATGAGTGAATGCCAGACTTGATCAAATATCTCATGTTTAACCTGCAGAATCTCTATATAAATCACTTAAGAGAGGATATTATGGCTTTACGCAGGACATAATTTTGTGTTGATGACTTTTCTCAAGGCACCTTTTACATCTTTATTTCTTAAACTATAAATTAGTGGATTTAACATAGGGATGATAACTATGTAGAAAATAGAAGAAATTTTATCATTTTCATTAGAAACACCAGAACTGGGTCGTAAATACATATAGAGAAGTGTTCCATGGAAGAGAGCCACTGTGCTTAAGTGGGAAGCACAGGTAGAGAAAGCTTTGTATCTCCCTTCAATTGACTTCATTTTAGTGATTGTCGCTATAATGTAGCTGTAAGAGAGGAGGACAGTGAAGATGCTGCATCCCACTATAAGGGTACCAAGTATGAACAACACTATTTCATTGATGGATGTATCTGAGGTTGCAAGAGCAATCAAGGGAGCAGTATCACATGCGAAGTGATTGATGATATTGGATTTGCAGAACGACAAATTAAATGTTAAATAAGTTTGGATTGTAGAATTCACCAAACCTATGATGTAGGTGAGAAAAACCAGCAGAGTGCAGAGGCTCCTAGACATGGCAATTGTATAAAGAAGTGGATTGCAAATGGCTACATAACGGTCATAAGCCATGACAGCCAACATCAAACATTCCACATCAAAAAAGACTTCTCCAAAATACAACTGAATCCAACAGAACTTAAATGCTATGATCTTTTCCTCAGATAAGAAATCAGCCAACATCTTGGGAGAGGCAAAAGTAGAGTAACAGACATCACAGAATGATAGGTTGCTCAGGAAATAGTACATGGGTGTGTGGAGCCTGGAGTCCATCTTGATCAGCAGGATCATCCCTACATTTGCAACCACAGTTATGGCATAAACAAAGAGAAAGAACACAAATAGCACACGTTGTACATTCTGTTTGCTAGAAAGTCCTAAGAATATGAACTCAGTAAACACAGTGCAATTCATTGCCATAACCCACATTTGGAATTCTTGATTGTGACAAAGAAGTTTTAGATCAGCTATTCAAAAATATGACAAAATATATGCAAATCAATGAATATTGCTTTTATTTGTAGAACGTACTACAAAAATTATATATGGATCATCTGAATTAACTTGTACAATTAAATTATATATTGTAACACATATTATATCTCTTCTTGCTTCTATCTTATATATGAAGAATTTATTGACATTCAAGAATAATTCTGAAAAAAACATAAAAAAGAATAATTCTGGCAATGAATTTAGCACCATAAACAATGACTTTAAAAATCCTTTTTATTGTTTTTTTTATCTTTCAAATTAAATTTCTTAGAGAAGAGAATATAAACTAAGTGAGAGTTGCAGGTAATTAATATATGTGCCTTTATTTATATCCCAAATTATGGGTTAGGCAATACTGAATTTACTAGACATAATAGCCCCTACTTCCCCTCCTGTCTTTGGTATCATTCAACCTCTGTAGACAAAATAATGAGAAGTATTTTATCCATGATCCTTAGTACTAGAGACTTGGGTTAAAGGGACATATGCATGTGTGATAGTTTGGGATGGACATATATACTATGGCAGGACTCACCAGGTTCATATGTGAATCTGTGTCAAGGGAAATGTAGCAATCACGTTAGAACCTTTTCTAAGTATTCTGGTAGTGAAATGATAGGGGTAATTTAGGGGCATTACTATTATGTGTAGCTCATTGAAGGACTAGAAATAGAAACTACATCATGTTTTTATATGTAGATAGTTAAATATGCAAGACACATAATAAAAGTCAACACTTGATGCCACAGAGCAGTTACTCTCTGAACTCTGATCTCTGATCCCATTCTCTAGGAAATTTAATTTTAAATTTTGAATTTCCTAATTTTCTGCAACTTCTCCTTAATCTATTTTATTTTGATTTAAAAGACCATATACCAATTGAAAAAATATATATGTATGTATGTATTTGGTTTGGGGTACACCCTGTAGTTCTCAATTTCCACTTCTCAAATATCAGGGGACATGAAGGGTTTCAATGATTAAATGTGGGTCAGCCACCTTCAAGACAAACACATTACCTGCTTTAATATCCATCCAACTATTCCACTTGTATATTTAAAGAACTATATAGGTGTTTATATATATTACATATTAACATATATATTACTTTGAAAAATAGATGAAAAATGAAAAGGAGTTTTTGATAAACAAATGAGCAGAATTTGTGAATTATCTAATGATCAAACCACAAGTCTCAAAATGCATCATGTAGACTGGTCTAAAAATATGCCCCTATAAATCTATCTTTTAAACAGTATGCTCTTTGATAAAGTATTAAAAATAAAGAACCACTGAGTGCTGGGGCCGGGCGGTGGCACTGGAGGTAAGGTGCCTGCCTTGCCTGCGCTAGCCTAGGACGGACCGCGGTTCGATCCCCCGGTGCCCCATATGGTCCCCCAAGAAGCCAGGAGCAACTTCTGAGCACATAGCCAGGAGTAACCCCTGAGCGTCACAGGGTGTGGCCCAAAAACCAAAAAAAAAAAAAAAAAAAGAACCACTGAGTGATCAAAAGTAAAATAAAGTACTTAGTCTCTACCACAACTATCTTTCTTTCTATTTAGTTATCAATGTATTTAAATATGTTAGGTAAGTACAATTAAAATAAAACTGCAATCTTGTATATATGCTATTGTACCTGTAAAAGCTTCCAGTACCAAAAAAGATGAGAACTTTAGGAACATAAAACACAAACTAGAAAGGGAAGAAATAGCATTAGTACTGACCTAGATTAACTGATTTTATTCATGTAGGATGGATCAGCATTGCTTCCTCATTGAGCTGGGTTATATAGTCACTCTAGGTATGGTCCCTGGGTATTCAGCACTTATTCTCTCAGGATTCAGCAGCAGATGTGTTCATTTTGTTTATCATTTGACGTTTTGTACCAGTAAGAAGGTTACTGAGAAAAAATAGGTAACATTTAGAAAACAACTATTCTCAGTATACCTTATTGCTCAATGTAATGCTGATTACGCAATTGTATGTTTAATTGACAAGAATTCTTCTTCATTTAAAATAATTATAGAAATCTTTGTTACTTCTATAATTTACAAAACAAATGCATGCCTTCTCATGCTCACATAATACAAACACATATTCACTAATATTTTGGATGATTTATATCACAGAATTAAGTGCAATTATGGCCAGAGAAATATAGCACAGCAGTAAGGTGTTTGTTTTTTACGTGGCCTTATGATGTACTGACCACAGTTTGATCCCAGGCATCCCATATGGCACTCCGAGGCTGCCCAGGAGTGATTTCTAAGCGCAGTGCCAGGAGTAATCCCTGAGTGTCCAGGTGTGACCCCCCCAAAAAACAAACAAACAAACAAAAGAATTATATGCAATGTCCTGAGTTTCATCCTTGAATTTCCCATAACTTCACTACACATTTTTTATTTTATTTTTTTTGCTTTGTTTTGCTTTGTTGTTGTTTTTGAGTCACACCCAGCAGCACTCAGGGGTTACTCCTGGCTCTAAGCTCAGAAATCGCTCCTGGAAGGCTCGGGGGACCATATGGAATGCTGGGATTCAAACCACCATCCTTCTGCATGCAAGGCGAATGCCCTACCTCCATGCTATTTCTTCGGCCCACATTTTTTAATTTTAACACATATTTTATTTTCAAATACGTAACATTTGCAATGAATCAAAATGCTCTTGATATCGTAGTACTATAAACAGTTGACTGTTACCTGTTTTACTGAATTTTATTTTATAACAATGTTAGTTAATAAACATATTCATATATATTCATGATTGATTCAATGCTTTATTTTTATTTATATAGGTTTACTTGCCCTATTTCACATCTGCTAATAAACATATGGCTTTGTGAAACTATTCACTTAAAAACAAAAACTTGATTTGATGAATATTTTCCTCATAAAAATTTTGCAACCATTTTCTTACAGTAATTATATGTCATTACTTTTAAGTTCAATTTCAATTAAAACTATATTTTCTTATAAACATATACATATAGTCTGTAACTAAAATATAAATATTGTGTTACCTTAAAATAAAAATTTACCTATTTAATATATTCCCTTCTCTTGATATTCACTACATTATTTCAGTTTAGCTCTGCTTAATTCTTTATATTATAAAACTAATATGAGGGCCAGATAGAGTTTCTTTAGCATGCAATAAATTGAATGACTTTTTAGAACAGATATTTAAATTTTTATAGATAGAATTTGACTTTTTCTCATAATCATATGTTACATTCTTTCTGTTGTTGATTTTTGGCAATACCCAGCAATGTTGAGGGGTTTTTCCTGGCTCTTAACTTAAGAATCCTCCTGGTGGTGTTCAGGAAACTGTGTGTAATGTCAAGAATCAAACTGGTGTTGGCTATATTCAAATCAAGAGCCCTATACTCTGTAATATTGCTCTTGGATCTATTTTTAGAGTTTCTGACTTAAAAAATTATGTCATCACTTTTAATTTTATGTATTAAACATCCTATTTAAAAAACATAATTAAATAATAAAACAGTGAAATTTAAAGGTTATTAGTCTATGTATATAATTCAATAGATTATTTCAAGAAATCTATGAAAATGTATCACTGTATAACTAGAGTATTAAAAAAAGTTTTAAAATATGACGATAGAAAACACATAGATCCAATGTTGCTGTGTGTCTTCCTTGAAGTGACATTTGAAAAGCCATAAAATTAGTGGCCAATGGACTTCAAAATATCTGTGACAATTTATAGATCCTTTAAATTTCATTTATCAATCAAAGGAGGATCTTACATGTTTGAGGACACGAACAAATATATAGAAAAAAAATAATTTCTAGTATAAGCTGTTTTCTTTGCATCAACTGAACAATTGAGCCTGGTCATCATTGCTATGAAGATTTAGTGATGTCGAGAATGATTGCACCCTACATTACACTAACAAACTAAAGTGAATTATTGCCCATTAATCTTTTGACATTTATTGTGGTGAGTGATGATTTTTGCAATCTACATTTATTAACATGTATTTATTTGTTTAAAATAGAGACAGAAAGACAGGTAGACAAGCCCCTAACATCCAAAAGTATTGGATTCTTAAATTGTAATAAAACTAAGAGACAGGGGCCAGAGTGGTGGCACAAGCTCTCAGCGTCTTCACTGCGTGTTCTAGCCTAGGATGGACTGCGGGTTGTACCCTGACGTCCCACATGGTTCCCCAAGCCAGGCGCGATTTCTGAGCCCATAGCCAGGAGTAACCCCTCAGCATCACCAGGTGTGGCCCAAACAAACAAACAAAAAAAAACTCTAAAAAACAGGATTTGAGGGGGTTTACTTTCTTTGTCATTGATTAGAGTCCCATCAGCCATCACTACAGACTGATTGAAGACTAGACACCCTACCAAAAGAGGTTCCAGCAGGAACAAAATCCAGGAAAGTACCTGAGCCTAAAAAACTAAGGGAATATGTGAGGTTCCCTTTAGGAAGGTGGGTGCAGGCATTGACAATGGGAAACAGAGATCAGACACTCAGAAGTGTGGTTGAATCTGAGTCTGTTTATTTATTAGCAAGATGATATTGCCCCTTCTTAGGCAACCACCTATAGCTTACAGGTTATTTTTAAAGGGAGTCTAGGGGTTTCCAGATAGTCATAATTAATCTTTAAAATTCTATGTTCTCATACTTCATTAGACAAAATTGTAGGTTAAGCTGTATGTTTAATATAAAGAAAACATTATCTTTACAGAACCGAAGCATGGTTTTCAGTTTATACATCTTCTGCTATGCATTTGCAAGGTCAGGTTCCAAAGGCTGGGGTTTGTTACTTTTGGCTTTGTTGAGTTCACTCACAGATCTAAATTTGCAATATTAACATCTAATATGGCTGCACTTAGGTTAACATAAAAGCTAGGTTTTATATATCATGGGATTTTTAAAAGGGCTATTATTAAATTTTTAGCACTATAATTGAATTGCCTGTGCATACACAACTGCTTGTAACTGGGTGGGTATGCCACAACTCCCTGTCAAAGAAGTAGGTCCTCTGTAAGTCCCCCTCATTTGATGATCCACTTTGCGATTGGACCCGACTGAAATGAGGGAGATTTCCTTAAATTGATTAGATGGCAAACATGACTGAATTGCATCCTCCTCTTAGATAGAGGTCATGACTGATTGTCAATAGCTTCCAACACTTTTCTCTGGTAACCAACTTAACTTAACTTTCACATAGAAAGAAAATACCAAGTGGAGCAGGTTAGAACAATTAAAATACATTTAGAACAAAGAAGGAGTAGACATATGTGGGAGACTGCTTTAGCCTGCACAAAATGGATGCTATCAACCTTAGCCTCTATCTCTGTGGATAGTTCCACTGAGCTCATACGTGACTGCCGGCAGGCTCCTAGCCCATGAGCAAATAGGAAATCTTGCAACAACATAGCCCCTTGTACTAACCACAGGGCCATGAGACCAGAGACAAGATAATATTTCCTTATATGTCTTTGATTCTGGTCAAGCTAAAGGTTGCTAAGATCAGTCATTGAGTTATTAAGTCATGCCTCCCTTTTTTTTCCTTTCCCACCTCCTTTGGGCTGTGCTTAACAAGATACACTCTATCCTTTTTCCCTTTTTGGCCAAATACCTGTAGTAAGCATATAATTGGTGAAAAGCTTGTTTGAATTGACCAATGCTTGTATGCCCCATAAGTTTAATGTTTAAGTACCTTTATTCATTTTTGGTTATGTGCCTATGCTTGGAATATTATTGGATAAGATATGGTTTGAAATGACCAATAGTTTTTGAGACATACTTCCCCTTGTGTAAAAATATATATATAAGTGCTTGCCTGCTTAATAAATTGCCTTTGATCAGATAAAGACTTAGGCCTTCTTTCTAACCTTTACAGATTTTTCCCACAGATATTTCAGATCGGGTCGGCTTCAGTGAACCCACGAATAAGTTGCGGCATTCATCCCCTTCACCCTGCTGGCCAGGGCCCCCAGAAAGCCACAGACATATGCTCCCTAGGAAATTGTGCTCATATCTTCACTCTTGAAGTGTGTATTTTAATGCTTTCTTTAGGGACCAGAGCGGTGGGGCTAAGCAGTAATGCATCTGCCTTGCAAGTGCTAGCCTAGGACAGACAGCAGTTCAATCCTGGAGTCCCATATGGTTCCCTAAGCCGGGAACAATATCTGAGCAAATGCCAGGAATAACCCCTAAGCGTCACCCGGTGTGGCCCCCCCAAAACAAAAACAAAAACAAACATACTTTCTTACTTAAACTCTAGGACTTATATCAGGGTTCTCTATAGTTTTTGGAGAAGCTTTAACTTGAGCACATTACTCTCTCTGTTTCTTCATTCCCTTCTACAGTACCTCCAAATAAAATCTGTTTTTACTTCATTGCTTATTTCTTCCTGATCATTTTTTTTCTGTGAGTGAAGGTGAAGGAACTGAAAAACCTGGAACAAGGTCTTTGCTGACTTTGCTTCCCTGCAAAGATCAAGGCCCACAGTCTTAGATCTCCCCAACCATTGTCCTTGGTCACAGAGATGGAGAGAGAGAGAGAGAGCTTCAGATCTCCTTCTATGGTTTGCTGTCTTTCTATACTCACCAGAAGCCCTCTACCAGCATCAAAGTTATCAATGCTTACTTAGTAACTTAGTTTGTTTTGTGCTCTTTATATGCTTGGTTTTACTATCTTTACCAAAAAAAAAAAAATCAGTTTGGTTGTTGTTTCTGTTGTGTGTCATTCCAAAATTTTCTCTTACTCTTCAAAGAACTCCAATATAAGTTAGGTGCATTCGATAAACTATTTCAGAAAAAAAATAAGATTTGTAGTGACTATTGTTAATGTTCTTTCAAAATGCCTTTTCTTGATTTGAAGTAATATACTGATGTTTAAATATGGAAGAGTATTATATATCAAATAATGCATAATTTAGATAATTGCCAATTCATATCAAGTAAGGCAAAAATGTATTTGATATATCTACTAGATTTTCCACCATTGTATCTTCCCTGGTTCATATTTGAATAAATAGAATAATCCTTGAGCACTTCTGCTAATATTGTCCCATGCTAATTTTTCTCAGCTGCCTTTATATATTTATGGTTGTCAGATTACCACATGTTTCATTCAATTAAGTGAAAATCTAACATTGGATTCATAGCATAACTATATCTTCATATAGGACTTGATTATGGGGGCTCACAAAATAGCACAGCAATAGGGCATTTGCATTGTATGTGACTAACCCAGGAGATGGTGGTTCAATTCCTGGCATCCCATATGGTTCTTGAACTTGCCGGGTGATTTCTGAACTCAGAGCCAGGAGTAACCTCTGAGTCCTGTGGTGTGACCCAAAATCAAACAAACAACAATACCAAAAAGTCTTAACTTTCTTTCCCAGTGAAATTTATTCATGTTTGCAAATCTTGCTGAAATAGTGTTGTTTTAAATTAATTCCCAAATGAGTATGTGTCTCCTTAAGAAATAGCTTTCTTTAATCATGATGGAATTACATTTAATGTGGAATTAATACATTAGAGACAAAAAATGAGAAAAGAACCTCTTCTACCAGGTTTCTCTTCTATCACTCCTATACCATAATATTATAAGAACAATACTGTGTAGAAACAGTCAACTCATAAATTAATTCTCAGAAAATAGACCGGTGGCAGTGATTTTAACATCTAGTTAATTATCACAAGATTACCTTAAAACTGATACAGGGCCTATATCACAAGTTTGTACTATGCTAATTTTATATGGGTTTCAAAATCTATATATAAACACAGTTGTTCAAGTTGTAAATACTCTTATCTGTTTGATGTGATTCCAAAGAATTTTTCTTATCAAATTAATCTAGAGAGATGAACTCCTTATAACATTGTTTTGGCCCATCCCCATCTTCTACATAACTTTACCTTAGGGTAAGACCTCCCCAAGACTCCTGCCAGAAATGGGCAGGTCTTACCCTAAGGTAGGCCTCTCATTCTGCCATCACCATCCACCACCATCCAAGCCCATCTAAAGGGCTGTTATATAACAATATTGTATATATTTTATTATTATTATATAATATACATTATAATATATATTATTATTATATTATAAACTCTTACAAATGACTGTTAACATCGAAGACCATTCACTTGAGGACATAGATTTGACTAACCCCAGGAAGAGAAATAACAGTAGCTGCAGTAAACTGGTTGGGATGCTTCTTTGGTGACATAAGTTATCATGGACAGACAAGAATGGATTATGAGATGAGGACTAGAAAATACTCTTCAGGAACTACTAATTTGTACTTAATATTCGCCTCTACTGTCATATAGTGTAGGACTGAGAGAAATGCTCTCTTCACAGAAAGTCCTTGTGCAACTTAAGGCCATTGTAGTGATCCTAAGATTTTAGGACTTGTGAGCAGTTTACTTATAATTCTAGAATAAAGTACTTTCTAGAAAACACTAACAGAATGGTTCAGTTAAATTAAGGAAAGTATTTAAAAATATTTTATAAAGGACCAGGGAGATAGTGCTAAGGGTAAGACCTTGTGAACCTTGCACATACCCTTTGCAAGTTCTATTCCCAGAAACCACATTATGGTTTAGATGAATTGTGGGTTACAATATAATTTGGCATACATTATATTTTTAAATAAATATAATGTTGCTTCCATAATTTCAAAATGTGTAAACAATATTGCTTTGTTTTAGAGTCATGGATACTTAGAAGAAAAGTTATTTATTTATAATAGAGAGGACAGAGATGCCTTTGTCTAATCAAATAATTTTTAGGAGTTTAAGAAACAGTAGGAGACTTTTACTGTGATCTGGCCTGGTAAAAACCCTTTAGGGTGAGGGCCAAACTGGCCAAACTGCCCAGAGCCTAGAAATGAGGATGCAGGGTATCATGATCAATAAAGGAGGAGGCCTTAACTAGAAAGAAAACAATGCTTGTTTTTTAGAAAAACTTCTGAATACATCCTGTGTTTACTTGTGCACTTAACTTCATTTTTCTTTCTTAAATATAGTATTTTTTTCAAATAATACTTTTTATTTAAACGCCTTGGTTACAAACATGATTGTGGTTGTGATTCAGTCTTAACCAAGATCACCTTCAACAGATGAATGGCTAAAGAAACTGTGGTACATAATCACAATGGAATATTATGCAGCCATCAGGAGAATGAAGTCATGAAATTTTCCTATACATGGATGTACATGGAATTTATTATGCTGAGTGAAATAAGTCAGAGAGAGAGAGAGAGAGAGAGAGAGAGAAAGATGCAGAATGGTCTCACTCATCTATGAGTTTTAAGAAAAATGAAAGACATTCTTGCAATAATTTTCAGAGACAAAAGAGAGGAAGGCTGGAATTTCCAGCCCACTTTATGAACCTCACCACAAAGAGTGATGAATTTAGTTACAGAAATAACTACATTGCGAACTATCCTAACAATGAGAATGTATGAGGGAAATAGAAAGCTTGTCTAGAGTACAGGTGGGGGCGGTGTGGGGAGGAGAGATATTTGGGACATTGGGGTTGGAATGTTGCATTGGTGATGGGGGGGTGTCCTCTTATATGACTTAAACAATGTATGTTTTAATATGATCAGAATGCCTTAATTGCCACTTCTGCAGTTTTACATTTGTTTTGCTCTAAATAATCAGTGATGCAGGGTAAGAAATTTCATGCAAATTTTGCAAGTCTCTCTGACTATAAGCCCTCAGTGTTGAATTTTAACAAATCTATCTCTATACCCTTTACTTTGTCTTCTGGTATGCTGGATGACCATCTTACATACTATGTGTAAATGATAATTAGTTCCTTTTTGCAAGTTTCTTGATAAATGTGTATATGCCCTGAATTAGCATGAATACTGAACCCCTTTAAAAGAGGATGTTTAATGTACTGGAGAGCATATATTAGTGAAATATAGGCAGGTAAAGCATATATCAATTACTACTGAAGAGGTTAGTAAATAAAGTAAAATTGTAAAGAGGCATCTTCGCAGCTAAGATTACATCCTTAAATTTGTGATCATGTGGGATAATTTGGCATCTTTTATTCCAAGTTTAGAACAGGCTAAATTAACTGCAAAATGAAAAAGTGGAAATTATCATTTTGGTAGAGTTTTTTGTAGATATATGAGAAACATTTAATTCAATGTACTCATCTCATGTAATATCCCACAGCATGCCTTATATAAACTAAAATCAGGAAAGTCAATGTTAAGTAGATGAAACCAAAATGATCCTAATAATGTTTTAGAATTGAGGTGATGTTGAAAACAACAGTTTTCTTAAAAGGCAGAAGAAAGATTTAAAAGGTAGGAGTTTGATTTTCCAATAATAACACGATTATGCTGTATTTCCTATAATATAAACTTTATTTTTAAGAAGTAAGATAAATATAATATGTCTAAAAATCAAAAGGGATAGACATGTTCAATTTCATGAATAAAGTTACATTTAAATTAATGGAGTATTTATTGTCACCTGGTTTAAGGTATAAATGGGATGCATAAGTGAAATATAATAATACATTATAAGTTAAAACCGTTTTATATTCTTTTGTTAGATTAAGACTAAAGTATTATGATGCATTAGTTACTCAAAATCAATAATGAGTAGTTTTAGGCCAAATTATTAAAATAATTTATTTACTATAAGTTAAGAATAATGATTTTGGACAAAAGAAATTGTTTTGATATTTGAAGCTCAGCTAAAAGGATGTGTGAGATACATTAAATTGTCAGCATATTTATTAAGACAAGGTAATTAGACTCACTAATGTCTATATAATACATATTCAGAATGTAACTATTGCTCGCTGAATAATCATGAAATCATCTTTACCACTGTTTGACATTTTTAAACTCATAAACTTTTCTGTTAATAATATGAATTGACTTAAAAGTAACTATTTGAAATGTACTTATTGGGAGATGAAAATAATTCAAAGAGAATTACTCTGGTAAATTTAATGTCAAATTAGAGCATAAGAATATATGTAGATTTACTGGTTAAAAAAGGTAGAAGTTTTCTGTTCATAGAATTTATAGTAAAATTATGGAGAAGAGAATGAAACATATATTAGGAACTTTTAGTACAACATAATATAATGCATATGTAAATCACATTTGATATAATTTGTCTAAAAATCAAAAGGGATAGACAGGTTCACTTTCATGAATAAAGTTACATTTAAATTAATAGAGTATTTATTTTCACCTGGTTTAAGTGGGATACATAAGTGAAATATTTGATATGACATTTGATATGAATGGAAGAGTTTCCCATGGGTACATTGTAATACAAATAAAGATGCTCTACTGCTCATTGATTTTCTGAAATCCCTAATTTTTACTAGGTGTTTGAGGTAGGTTATAGCACGATTTATGTAGTCAATCATTTAAATATCTACTTACCAAATTTTTACGATTGATAAATTACATATAAGTTCTAACATATAGAATCCAAAGTTGCTACTAAAGTACATATAAAAATCATAAAGTTAAGAAGGTATATAATACAATTTATTTCACATGCTATTTAAGCCAAAAGATTTTAAAGATTCAAATATGTGTTCAGTTTCTAAATATGCTTTAGACCAATTTATTCATGAGGTAGAAATAGTCTTTAGGCATAGAGACCTTGAAATATTGTCTAATTTTATTCTACCCAGAACATTGAAGTTTAGTTTTAAAATATCTCAAAAACAGCATAAATTAATGTGGATAACTTCCTAAGAGGAGAATATTGAAATTTAAAAAGTTTATATAAAAGCCACATAGAAGAATTTCAGAATTTAAAACTGAATTCATCACACTTTTCTGAGAAACAGCTTTTTTAGTGCTGTAATCACATCCTTGTTCCTGAGGCTGTAGATCAAGGGATTAAACAATGGAGTCATTATAGTATATAAAAGAGAGAACATTTTATCACTTAATGGAGAATGGCTAGATTTAGGTCTTAAGTAATTAATAGAAATTGACCCAAAGAATAAGAGCACTACTATGAGATGTGATGAGCAGGTGGAAAAGGCTTTGAACCGACCTGTGGCTGAAGGCATCTTAAGGATGGTGAAAATGATTTTGACATAAGACCCAAGGATCAGGAAGAAAGGAGCAAAAACAAAAAAGACCACAACTAAATAGACACACATCTCATTAAGTGAAGTGTCCCCACAGGCCAGCTTGATGAGTGGGGGAATGTCACAGAAGAAATGATTGATTCGGTTAGAACCACAATATGGCAGGAAGAACACTTGACATGTCTGTCCTATTTGGACTGGAATTCCACTGATCCAGGCAGCGATGGCCAATCTGATGCAGCTCTTGTGGTTCATGACTACAGGGTAGTGTAGAGGCTTGCAAACGGCCACATAGCGGTCATAGGCCATTGTAGCCAGGAAGAAGCATTCAGTGGCTCCCAGTGTATGGAAGAAGCACATCTGGGTGGCACATTCCAGTTTAGAAATGATTCTATACTGAGTCCACAGGTTTTTCAACATCCTAGGCATAGTCACAGACACAAAACAGATTTCCAATGCAGAAAAATTTGCCAGGAAAAAATACATGGGTTTCTGTAGTAGTTGTGTGTCAAGTCTGGTAAGTATGATAAGGAGACTATTTCCAATTAAGATTATCATGTAAATTATGGAGAACAATGTAAATAGCAGCCCTTGGAGGTTAGGAAGGTCATAAAAGCCCAGTAGGACAAATTGTATCACCATGGAAACATTGTCTTCTGCTTTCTTCTCTTCATTCCTCATCTATAAGAATAAAAGAATCATAGACACAAGTTACTTCACTTCCTTTGTATTTTTTTTTTACTAATTCTCACTGCAGAAAATGTATAACTTCCAGGAATTCTTAAAATGTGGTAATATATATTTTTTCAGGACTCCTTTTTTTTTTTTTTTATAAGAAGAAATGTTGCGGGCCCGGAGAGATAGCACAGCAGCGTTTGTCTTGCAAGCAGCCGATCCAGGACCAAAGGTGGTTGGTTCGAATCCCAGTGTCCCATATGGTCCCCCGTGCCTGCCAGGAGCTATTTCTGAGCAGACAGCCAGGAGTAACCCCTGAGCACCGCTGGGTGTGGCCCAAAAAAACCAAAAAAAAAAAAAAAAAAAAAAGAAGAACTGTTGCACTGCTACATTTTTATGACTGAAATTCAACTATAAACATGTTTGTAATGGTGATTAAAACAAGACATTAACCAAAAAAAGAAGAAATTATGTTCAGTATTTTTTATTCCAGCTGTGTTGTCAGTTTTTTGTTTGTGACTAAAAAATTTGTTATTATAAAGTTACCTAAACAGAGAAACGTGTAAAGTCTTAATTTATGTTCTGTCCACTCAATTATGTGTTCTCATACTGTTGAACTAAAATTAATTTCATTTTTATAAGTCAACAACTATAATTAACATTATTATAATTTCTATTATTATTATTATTATTATTATTATTATTATTATGCCATAGTCATAGGTACTCAGGACTTTCTTCTAAATTTTTATTCAGGGATCACTCCTGGTGGTGTTCAGAAAACCATACTTGGTAAGAAAATTATAAAGCCAGAGCATATAAAGCAAACACTCTATCCCTATGTAGTCCTTTAGCATATTTATGCTAATTTAAAAATTGTAGTGTTTCCAAAATCTGGTTTTATTTTGACATTAATTTTTGTTTGCTTTACTTTTTTTATTTTTGCTTTTGGGTCACACCCAGTAGCACTTAGGGGTTACTCCTGGCTCTACGCTCAGACATAGCTCCTGGCAGTCACTGGGACCATATGGGATGCCGGAATTCAAACCACTGTCCTTCTGCATGAAAGGCAAACACCTTATCTCCCTGCTATCTCTCCGGCCCTTTGTTTGCTTTTTTGATTTTATTTTTTTTTTTACACCAAGTGGTGCTCAGAGCTTATTCCTGACTCTTCCTTTCCTTTTGGTGCTATGGAAACATCCAATGATCCAGAGATCAAACCTGGATCAGTTGAACAAGTGCTTTACCCACTTTATTATCTTTCCAACTATCTGATTTTGAAATTTATGAGCTGTAAGTGTTTTATTAAGAAAAACTCATGAACTGGGCCAAAAATGCATCTCTAAAACTTTGTATTGTATTTCAAATTTAGGTCTATAAATTCAGCATTTATTTTTTTATTTATGAAAATTCAGCATTTTTATTGGGATTTGGGGTGAGTTAGGGCCAGACCCTGCTGTGCTGAGGACTTAATCTTGACTCTGTTCTTAGGATTCACTCAGGGTGCCAACATTTTTAGTCAGATTTTACAATGAGAGAAAAGGAATCTATGCTAGGAATTACATTTACCTTCCCTAAAATATTGAAGAGTGAAGAGAGTCATCTAGCATTTCTGTCTAAGCCAGCAATTTGACGTTAAATGCAGTAGAGACATCAACCACAAATCATTTAAGATGTGCTCTTTCTCCCATCTTCTCACTTACTGATGTTTTCTATGCTCAGTATCCCTATCACGCTCATTCTGCACAAGTGCTGAATAATATGATCAGGAACATTACATTCATTAATGTATCGAGTGACCTATAGCTCTTCATAAAACTGCTTTTCCCCCTGAGGTCTGGAACTTTTATACCATTCTTCTTGAATAACTCATAACAATCATTATTTAAATAATTTATCCACATTTAGTAGTTTTTGCTTTTAGCCTGTTTTAATTTTCTTGTCTGTCCAGAAAAATTTTCTGAATGCAAGGGACATAATGTAATAAGTACCACAAACTCCATAAGGAGCAATGATTATATCTAGGGTAAGTTTATAAAAGGATGTTTTATACTGCATACAAATATACTTATCCTTAATAAATGACAAATTAGTAAGTGTAAATAATTTAGAAAATAATATTTTGTGATTCACCCAATATTTTACAGTCATTGTAGATAACAATTATGAAATGATAAAAATACTGAAGCTACCTAAATCAAAGTTTGAAGTTAAAACATTTCAACGATAATGACCACTTAAAAGTGCATGGGCTCTTTACTGATTCTTAAAAATACATAATCTGCATACAACTTGGTACTATAAGATAAAACACGATTAGCTATTTGAACTGAGTATAAATATAAAGCTTACCTTTACAGATTGGATTAAAGAAAAACAAAAAGGAGGTGATTGTTTTTTTCTATTTAAAATATTTTTGAAGGTCAAATTATTTAGCTTATCTGAAATAAATCAGCCACCTGCAAAACGATATTGTGTTGACAAAAAGGTCTTATGACTTATGTAGACTATATTCTTTACTCCTGGGATCAACTCCTTTCCCATGCTACTTTCCAACTGTATAAATCTTCCTGCCCGTCATTCAGGGAATATGGTAGGGCAGTAAATTTATAATTGGCTATTCTACTCATTCTAATAATTCCCAAACTCATACTTTTTTATTACAAAATCGAAGTATCAAGATCTCAAATCTTATAGTGATACCTCTTTTGAGATAGAAGTTGACTCTGAAAAAGCTTCAAGTCATAGTAAACAAATGAGTCTATCACTCTCCCTCTGACTCATTTTTCTCAGCATAAGAATATCTATATGCATTCAGGAATATGTAAAATAATAGCCTGGTAATCGTATCCATTTTAATCATTTAATCATTTAATCATATCCATTTAATCATTTTAAATCATATCCATTTAATCATTTTAAATCATATCCATTTAAGCATTATAGATTTCCGGATATTCATTTTGTACATTTTGTTTAGAGGAGAGCAGAAAAAAGGACAGAAACAATTGTTAAATTTTCGTATAATCAATAGGGAGTAACTGATGAGGGGAAGAATAACTTGGTTTGAAAACCATAAAGAGTATATAGGTCCTTGGAATACTAGAATAATGCCATAATATTTAAGTAGAGGGGCAATGGGGAGCCCAAAAACACAAAACAAAAGCCCTATGCACATCTATGTTCAATGCAGCACTATTTAAAATAGCCAGAACTAGAAACTACTCAAATGCTATGGAACAGGAGAGTGAATAAAGGGACCATGGTACATCTACACAATAGAATACTATGCAACTGTTAGAAAAAATAAAGTAATGAAAATATACTTATGCATATATAAATATGGAGAGTATTATGTTAGCAAAATGAATCTGAGGAGAGGTATCACAGTCTTTTAATATTGGGAATAAAAAAATAATTAATATAATAGTATCCAGAGAAAATATCCAGAAAAAATAATATCCAGAAAATATTTATTAATGTAATAAAAATAATATCCAGAGAAAATAAAAATATCCAGAAAAATATCCAGAGTTGACGGCAAAGAGGACCTATCCATAGTAGGAAGCTTGCTATAAATAGTGAAGAATGCAGTTAGGGGAGAGAAAGGAATACTACGACAGCGATAGCTAAAAGTTATCATTTTTGACAAAAATGAGTGCCAGAAGGAGATAAAGTGATAAGCTTGATATCATTTCAATTATATGGCAAACTACATTACCTAAAATAAAAATTAAAATAAAAGAATAAAAATGTATGCCACAGTCAGGCAGGGGAGAGTGGAGGGGAGATAGTTGGCTACTAGTGGTGGGAAAAGTGTACTGATGAAGGTGTTGTACACTATATGACTGACACTCAGTAATGAACACATTTTAATTGTGAAATAAAACTATATTATGAACAATTCTGTAAACCGTGGTATTGAAATAAAATAGTTTTTAATATAAAAATGATAATAAGTAATTCAATAATAAAACACTGCAAGTCTTGAATAAGAAACTTCTTTAGCCACCTTTAAAAATTCAGAAGTATAAGCCTGTAGGGGAATAGATTCACCACTTTAAATCACCTTCAACATGATTCTCCTCTGATGCCAGATTTTCCTGTAAGACTTTTTAAAAATAGAAATAGCTAGCATACTCTCTAATTGTAATGTCATATAGACAGCTTAGATTCCTTAACTCTAATGTCAAATCCTAAAAACCCTAGTATTTAATCCCAGTATGGAGTTACTAACTGTGGCTCTTCAGAGTTGTTGTGATAAAATATTAGGGTAAATTTTTGCCCCAGTACTGCAAAAAAAAAAAAACAAATGCAGACAAATCTGTCTCTAAAGGTAGGGTAAAATTTAATTGTAAAATGAAAGTAGGAAAACTAAAAAAATAAAAGAAAATCCCAGGTTTTAATTATATAGTATTTTATATACCATATATTACTGTTTAATCATTTTAAACATATTTACAAATCTCTCAGCATCAATTTAGGGAAACTATGTATCTAGGTTATGGCTAGAACCTCAAGACACATTGTAGCTAGAAGGAAGAGCAAAATAAACTTTCTGCTCCTAGTTGCTTCTTCAGAGGCTAAAATAAATCCAATTGAAAATAAAAATAACAAAAATAGGCACAAATGTTTAGATAAAATATAGTTCTTCATTACATAAAAACATCAGATTAAATTGCTTAGTTAAGAAATAGAACTTGGATTGAATGTAAGAAATCTCAATTAGTAATTCCACCAAAATAGAGATTCTTATTATGTAGATTCTAATTATGTACATGCAACTATGTTAGACGACATTTTGCTTGAATCATTTTTCTCATGCTACATTTTGTAGAATAATATGGGAATTAGCAAATGGGGTATATGAAAAAAGCTATTTTTTACTTTTTAAATATATTTAAATACCATGATTACAAGCATGTTTGTATCTGGGTTTCAGTCATAAACAGAATAACCCCTTCACCAGTGCAACATTTTCACCCCCAATGCCCTCACCTCCCCTACCCCTGCCTGTATTCGCAAAAGACATTTTTAATTTTTTAACACCAAACAAATTTTTGTTTTCTGACTCATCAAATCATTCCAAGAAAATGAAACTGTTAA
Source organism: Suncus etruscus (assembly GCF_024139225.1). Lineage (NCBI taxonomy): Eukaryota > Metazoa > Chordata > Mammalia > Eulipotyphla > Soricidae > Suncus > Suncus etruscus. The sequence continues at coordinate 99,487,558 of NC_064856.1, forward strand.
GGTGATGTTTGCAAGTAAATACCTATTCCAAAGTGACCTTTGGTTTGCAACCAAGTACCTTTCTAGAAAAATAACCATTAATAAAGAGATCAGAGGGGTCAATTTTGCTGTCCTACAGAACTTAATCTCATTTGAGTTTCATCTTTCAATTTTATAGCAGCTCATATATTATATTTTATGTAGTTCGTCCACTGTTTTAGCCCTATTTTTTTTACTTCCTTTAATATAAAACCTACTTATAACACTCCTTATTTTTAACTAAATTATTTCTTTTCTACAATTATGTGTGAATTTCTCACATACATTAGGTCCATTATATTCTTCTTTTGTAAGTGGTTTGGCAAAGGTTTTTACTTTGAATTGACTTTTAATTGTACTTATTGGGCTTTCAAAGAAACAATTTTTGGTTTTGAGCAAAAGAACTTAAATATTGTAATTGTTCCATTTATATTCTCTATAGTGAATGTGCTTTTTTGTCACATTTTTTAAAACTCCTATCTAACCTCAGGTCATTAAAATATTTTCTTTTGTTAATACTACTAATTCTATAGTATTATATTTTTCAGGTAAGATAATAACACAATTTGAGATCATATTTATTGAAGACATATATATATATGTGTGTGTGTATATATATATATGTATATATATATGTATGTATGTATATATATATATATTTGGGAAATTTTGAGGGAGGGGTCACACCCGATGACATGGGTTACTCCTGACTATGCACTCAGAAACCCAGAAACCGCCCATGGTTTGGGGACCCTATGGGATGCCAAGGGATATAATTGCAGTTCATCCTAGGTTAGCCACATGCAAGGCAAACACCCTACCACTTGTGCTACTGCTCTGACCCCGGTTTGGAAAATTTTTATCTTTTTTTTATTTGTTTGTTTGTTTGTTTGGGGGCCACACCCAGTGACACTCCTGGCTATGTGTTCAGAAATCGCTCCTGGCTTGGGGAACCATATGGAACAACGAGGATTGAACCACTGTCTGTCGTGGGTCAGCTGCATGCAAGGCAATGCCTTACCATTGGCACCTCTGCTCCAGCCCCTAAGTTTGGGAAATTTTTAGATGAATTTTCATGTTCGTTCCAAAATAATTTGTTAGAAAGAAAAACCATTTTTATCCTCTGATCAATATTTGTAATTTAAATTTGAGCAAAACTCTATGCCCACATATGGAGGATTATAAATAATGTCAGTAAACTTTGGTTTTATTAGTAAATAATTTTTAAAAGAAAGGAAATTCGGGGGACAAAGGTAGAGTACAATGGCCAGGGTTCTTGCCTTACATATTTATGAACTAAATTCAGTCCCTCTCACCAAATATATGGTCAAAGTGAATTATAAGAAAATATTTCTTATTCAGAACCTGGAATAACCCTTGAGAATTGCTTGGTGTTGCAAAACAAAAACAAAACAAAACAACAACAACAAAAAGAAAATGAGGAGAGAAGAGGAGAGGAGAGGAGAGGAGAGTGGAGTGTAATGTGAGGTGAGGTGAGGTGAGGAGTGGAAGGGAAAAAGATGGGAAGGCTAAGGATGTGGAGAGGAAGGAGGTGATGGCAGGGTAGAGGAGTATTAGATGTTGTGAATGGTATGGAAGTGAAAAGGAGTAAAGGGCAGGTGAAGTGCAGGGAGGTGAAGCATGCTGGTGAAAAGAAAAAGGGAGGGTAATGGGAGGGTACGGGAGGAAAGGAAGGAAGTGGATGATATTTGAGGGAAAGAAATTCAAGAGTAGTGGAGGAGAATTGGAGGGAGGGAAGGAGAGGGTAAGAAAGAAGGGGAGGGCCCGGAGAGATAGCACAGCGTGTTTGCCTTGCAAGCAGCCGATCCAGGACCAAAGGTGGTTGGTTCGAATCCCGGTGTCCCATATGGTCCCCCGTGCCTGCCAGGAGCTATTTCTGAGCAGACAGCCAGGAGTAACCCCTGAGCACCGCCGGGTGTGGCCCAAAAACCGAAAAAAAAAAAAAAAAAAAAAAGAAAGAAGGGGAGTGAAAAGGAGGGGCATTTAGGGGAGAGGAAGAGGAGGTGAAGGAAAGGAAAAAGAGGGGAGGGATGGGAAGGGAAGACAAGGGAAGAAAGGGGAAAGCAAGACAAGAAAAGACCAGAAAAAAAGAAAAAAGAAAAGAAAGTAAAGAAAAGGTAAGACCACTGCTAGACAGTGTATGAATATTATCCACCATTCTAAATTGATGAAGGCTACTGCAAAGGCTTGCTCAGGACATAGGTGTTGGTCAATTGTTGTTTCCGTTAGTCTATACTAAGAGTTATTTTCAAAAGATAGAATACATGGACTATTTTCTGAGTTTTTGTTATCTAGAAACAAAGTCTTTTTTGTACGATTTTATTTTCTCTTCCTACCTCTAAATTGATAGTCTTGTTAAAATGACTGTTTATCATTCCCATGCTTGGCAGTGGATCTTAATGTCTGATAATAATTTTTACCAACTTTTGCATCTAAGTTGGTATTTTCATACTCAATCACAGTGCTCACAAAAATTACACCCATGGGGCAATCCATTCATTCTGGCTGTAGTGCTTACGGAGGTTGCTATGATGAACGCACACATGCTCAATAAGTAGGCACTTTCACTTCGGGACTACTCTTTGTAAATCCCCCTTTATTTGCAATATCCTCTGAAGTTTGCAGTGTACAAACATACCTAGCTGTAATGTGGATAGAGATCGACAGGTTTTAGGGACAGCAGAGCTGCCAGGTACAAACAGCCCAGATCCCCATAGCACACTTGTTTCTTGTGGTTGGACACTGCTTAAAGCATCAGTTTTTAAATATATGCTTCAGCACCGAGCATCTTGTTTCTGTGGAAAATGTTTCATAAGTACCTGACTATGAAATATTCAGCCAACTAGGAACACCCTCCCTGGTACTTACCAGATTCAGGTGATCAATAGCAAGATGGCACATACTTTGCTTTGTTAGTGAATACCAATGTCTGTAGAAGCAAGGAGGTAGCATAAAGTCTGATACTGTCACTGGCACTAGACAGTTTTGCTGCTTGCTTACCCCGCTAACATTTTGCATTTTTTTTTTGCTAGGAAAAAAGCTATATTGTTTTGGATTTCAAACTTTAGCCCTTTGGGGGGTCCTAAGATCAACATCATTTCCTTTTTTATGAATTACTCTTCTAGTGAAGTTGAGTCGAGTCAGTTTCTTTCATTAGGCAAAATATTGATGATCTTTTGTAAACCTAGGACATAAGAATATTCAATGTTGACTTCAGTTTTCAGTGAAGTTGCATCTGTCAAAATATGGGCTTCAATATAGTGGCTCAAAAACTGGAGGTGATTGTATAACTCTCTTTGGTTAGCCAAGTGAAAGTGAGTCTTAAGTCAAGTCACTAGGTAAAGAGTACATTTTGACATTATATAAATTTCAAAAGTCCCTAGGTAAAAAGCCTCACAGTCTTAGGTTATATTCAATATCCAGACCTACTAGAGGTTACCACTATTTTATTTTATAAAAACATGGGAACTGGTATTCATATAAATTCAATTATGCAATCTGAATTCTTAGAAATTTCCATTTTATTCAGTTCAAATAAGACATAAAAACCAATAGTAATAAAAATTTAAATATGTTTTAAGAATCAATCATAAAAATCAATCTAACTCTGGAGAAGCCTGTGTGCTCTCGACCCCTTTTATTATTCCTCCCCCCTGATATAAAAATTAATTAATTTTTATTCCTTTTAATAAAAAGTATTTTATGGGAGGGGCCGGCACTGTGGCTCTAGAGGTAAGATGTCTGCCTTGCAAGTGCTAGCCTAGCACTGATGGCAGTTCAATCCCCAGGCATCCCATACAGTCCCCCAAAACAGGAGTGATTTCCGAGCACATAGCCAGAAGTAAACCCTGAGTGTCAATGGGTGTGGCCCAAAAAACAAACTAACAAAAAAAAACAAAACAAAAGTATTTTAAGGGATGGAGGGAGGACAACACTGGTGGTGGGAATGGCCTATTTCACAGGCACTATGTACCTTAAAAATAACTGTGATGCAAAAGCACCAACGGAAGAGTAAATAAACTAGAAAGGAGTCTATAGTTAATCCCATGACAATATACTCCAAGGGTGGAGAAACCCTGTATCTCTTAGACCAAGGGAATCCTTTTTCGAATGACTGCAATGTTTACTGTGCCTATGCAGAAAGGGGGGGGAAAGAGAGACAAAAAGCACAAAATAATCCTTTTTTTTTTTTTTATCTATCTAGCTTTTGTCAATTTCTTTGATTTGGTGTAGATATTAAACTGGTTGTCTCCATTTTTATTTATTTATTTTTTCTTCTTTTCTCTGCTGCCATTTTGTGCTCTGTCATGTTTTTTTATCTCAAGTCCACAGCAAGTATGTGATGCCTATCTTTATTGCTGTAGTGCTTCACTGGATATTTTATTTGGTACTTCTTTTTATACTGATGTGGTGTTCCGCCTTCTTTTTCCCCTTCATCTCTCAAACCGAGGATGAGAGCCTCTAGAAGGACTCTGCCCATTTTTGGCATATTTGATTTTTGCCCCATTTTATTACTTTTTTATTCTTCAAACAAAACCACATAACCTTAACTATCTAGTCCCGCCTTCCAATTAGAGGGGGACATAATGGTGGTACCATGACCAAACAGTTAAAAGAACACTAAGTAGTAAGCTAAGCACAGAGGGGACCACTCATTCTAGCAGCCCCCGGGGGTGAGGGTAGAGGCTATGGGAGGTAGGACGGGAGCGGAGGTGGAGGGAGGACAATTCGGTGGTGGGAATTCCCCTGATTCAATGTTAATATGTACCTAAAATATTACTGTGAACAATATGTAAGCCACTATGACTAAAATAAAAATTATAAAAATAAAAAAAGATGAGTTCAATACATCCTCAAAAAAATAACTGGTATGACTTGTAATTCACATTGATCAAATAAATATTTTAAAAATTAAATAAAAAGTATTTTATTTCATTAAAAATTTAAAAATACAAAAGGAATATATTTTATGGTTATGAATAAAATCAACTTGGAATAAATAATAAATGGGTCATTTGAAAAAAATTGATCTATCTAGATTACCTCAACAACTAAATGAAAAGTTGATAAAAAAATATGATCAAAATGAACAGGATTGTGAACAAAACTATTTAAAAGTAGACCAAATAAGAGTCCAATGAGGTATTTGAGAATGAAACCAATGACAATCAGAATAGTGAAAATTTACTGCATATACATGTGTGCTTCCATCTTAGTTATAAGAGTAATATGAATCTATGTCTACTTCTAAAATGTTTATAAATGTGTAGGCTCTTATTTCCATTTTGACTCTTCATAGACTTATTCACTTTCTTTCCTTTTTACTAATCAGCCTTACTCTTATTTCTGCACTCAACAATCAATCTTGATGGGATCTATGAACCATAATGTGTTCTGGGAATGGAATATGTACCCATAAGGTACATGCCCTACTCACTATATTCTCACTCTTACTCTTATTTCACCTTACCTCTATTTTATTTTCACAGTATCAACATTTAACTGTAATATTTATTTTGTAATTTTGTCTTTTTATTTTTTATTGATTGATTGATTGATTGATTGATTGGTTTAGGGTAACTCCCAGAGTCACTCAGGAGTTTCTCCTGGCTCCGAACTCAGAAATCACCCCTGGCAGTGTGGGGGGGGCTATATGAGATGCCAGGAATCAAACGGGTCTCTCCAGAGTCAGCTGCATGAAAGGCAAATGCCACACTACTGCGCTATCTCTCCAGGCCCTTGTCTTTTCATTTTAAGGCTTTATTTTAATCTTAAGTCAATTCTGGGGCCAGGCAGTGGCGCTAAAGGTAAGGTGCCTGCCTTGCCTGCGCTAGCCTTGGACGGACCGCGGTTCGATCCCCCGGTGTCCCATATGGTCCCCCAAGCCAGGAGCAACTTCTGAGCACATAGCCAGGAGTAACCCCTGAGCATTACCGGGTGTGGCCCAAAAATCAAAAAAAAAAAAGTCAATTCATTCAGGTATGTGATTATTTTAAGTTTGTATAAATAGATAAAAATAAATATCATAGTTTTCATTTTGTATGTATATTTTTGGGATTAGGGGCCAAACACAGCAATATTTAGGGCTTGCTCTTGACTCTTGCTCGCTCTTGGAAAGCTTGGAAGAGCCTATTTAGTGTTAGGATGGAACCTAGATCAATCCTGTGCAAGGCTAGCACATTGCCTGGTTTACTATTTTACTGTACCCACTGCATTTTTATATATGTTATAGAATATATAAAAATAAATATGTTCTCCATGTGATAGTATAGTGATGTTGAATATTATAACAATTATTTGGAAGTTTATTTCCCCTATCTCTTAGATAAGTTTATACAAAATTCTGGAAATCAAAACAATTTTCTATTATGATATGCTTTATTAACTACATATTTTTGTGCCAATAAATGTACTAATTTACTCGATAATTTTGCATCAATTTAACTTTCTATTATTGTGTTTCAAGACCAAATATAATGATGTCATGCAAATATTATAAGCAAACAATCATAAAGTTTTATCTAAAAGGTATTTCTAAAAATTTCAAAAATGTGAACTAGAAGCATTTTCACTGAATGGAAACTTTGCTTTAAGCTTTAAACTGAAACTACACTTAAACTATGTTGATTCAAGTCCTTTAAAAATATTATTCCTAAGGCCAGAGATATAAGGCAACAGGTATCTAGCTTTTCATGCAAGTGATCCAGGTTCCATCTCTGGCACCATCCATGCTCCTTAGAGCATGAGCAGGAATGATCCCTGAGAACAGAACCAGGAGTAAGCCCTGGGTTAAGGTTAGTGCACTGCTAGAAATGACCCAAGACCAAAATTTAAAAAAATCGAAGTTAATAAAATTCTAAGTTTTTATTCTTAAGCCTCTGAATAAAATTATTGATTTATCCAAGCACATTTGAATACATATAGGTAATCCTCTAGCTCCAGAGCCTTCTGTAGCTTTTGGACATGAACCATATTCGGCTTTATAAAAACTATCCACTGGTGACTTATTTTCTTCCATTCTTATATCTTCTTTTTTATCCACTAATTTCAAAGCATCAAAATTTACAATTATTTTTAATTATTATTCTGGATATTTTATACCATCAAGTATTCACATTCTTTACCACATACAAATTAAGTTTAAAATTCCTTTTTTAGTTTTGCTTATGTTCTAGATATGGGAAGTTGACAACATTTTCTTAAAGTTTATTGTTTCTATTTATTTGACTTTGAAAGCCCACCAATATTTTAATATGTACATGAACTTCCAATGTGTAAAACAAATGCTCTGAGGAGTGTATGCATGAATTAATAGATTTACTATTATACTAAATACTGTGATTGTCATAGCATAATGACTATCAATGGTTTATCATATATATCAATTATGCATGTAGCATCCAGTATTTTAAAGACAGCTAGTTGACTGAAATGATAAAGTAAATTAATGCATATAGTCACATAGACATAGTTCTAAAAACTTATAATTATTAGTATTTATGTATTATACTTATAATTATTATTTATATTATATTAAAAACATGATTGTACTTGAATTCAGTTTATAAATAATTTTAACATGAATATAAATGTCAAAATGTAGACAGAGTGAATGAGTTTAGGGTAAATACCTGTTGTGATATTTTCTGCTAATGATACAAAATAAATTCTTGTGAATATAACACTTTTTTATGAAATGACTTATTTGCAAAATAACTTCTTCAATGCCATGATGACATCTTTATTTCTTAGACTGTATATCAGGGGATTAAATAAGGGAGTGACAATAGTGTAGAAAAGAGAAAGTACTTTGTCAGTTCCTTCAGAGTTTTGAGTCTTGGGTCTTAAGTAAGTAATAATGGCTGACCCAAAGAAGAGCACTACCACAGTAAGATGAGATGAGCAAGTCGAGAAGGCTTTGGCCCGACCAGTGGCTGAAGGCAATTTAAGAACCATGGAAATGATTTTACCATAGGAGGCAAGTATCAACAGAAATGGAATCGTGACAAACAGTACCGCAACTACATAGACCATCATCTCATGGATAAATGTGTCACCACAAGCCAGCTTAAGTATTGGGGGGATATCACAAAAAAAGTGGTTGATGATGTTAGAAGCACAAAAAGACATAGAGAAAATCTGGAATGTTTGCCCTATTTGGACTGGAATTCCACCAACCCAGGAACCAGTCACCAGCTGAACACACACCTTGTGGTTCATGACGAGAGGATAGTGCAGAGGGTTACAAATAGCTACATAGCGGTCATAGGACATCACAGCCAAGAGAAAACACTCAGTGGCTCCCAACATTAGAACACAGCACATCTGTGCAGCACAGGCAACTAAGGAGATTGTTCTCTTCTGGGTCCAAAGATTGGTGAGCATTCTGGGGAGAGTAATAGACACGTAGCAGATTTCCAAGAAAGAGAAATTGCCTAGGAAAAAATACATAGGTGTCTGGAGTGCAGGGTCCACTTTTGTTATCAGAAATATGGTACCATTACCTAACAGAATACAGACATAAATGATTAAGAATAAACCAAATAAAAACCACTGTAGGTGAGGAACATCAGCAAAGTCCAAGAGAACAAATTCCATCCATTTTGTGAGATTTTCTTGGGGTGGTATTTCTTTGTACTTCATCTGTAGAAGAAAAAAAAAAGTGCATTTTGCCCATGATTGCTCTTTATTTTTTTTAAGTTGATGCAGAATATTTCCATGACTTTAGGATTATTGTAATTGTGTCTGTTTAAAGAATGTTGTCTTATGTATCAGTATGTCCATGTTCTCTCTTCAGATCCCCTGAATTCTGACTTTACTTTTTCCCCCTAAATCTACTTTTAGGTCATTCATTTATGCTTGATGCATATGGTTGAAACTAAATTAACCAAATTCTCAAAGCAGATATTGAAATAACAGGACATTTTTAAGAATATACCTTGTTTATTTACTTAATCCCACTGCTGTTATTTTTTGAAATTACAACATACCTTTATAGGATTTCCTCTGCCACAATTTAGTAGAATTATAGTTGTATATCATCATTATAAACATATTATTTTCTTCTTATATCTTGTTATTCTTTGAAGACATATTTTCATATTATCCACTTAATACAATTAGGTGATTTACCAAATTTCATATGATTTTTTACCTAAATATGACCATTTTTACCCAGAAGGCTCCAAAATAAGTGTTTGTTGTAAGCACAAAATGTATAAATTTTGATCATTTCTGCATTAAAAAATTTATTTATTTATTATCGTCAAAATAATTTGAAGAGTTGGCTTTTAGAAAATGTCCTCATGAAATAGCTATCATGTTATAAAACATAATCTATTTTTCACAATTTTATTCATTGCTCTGAGGAAAATGTAACATTACTCTTTTTTCTTTGCCACTTATATGAGAATAGAACTATCCCATTTAACAGTGATCATCAGTCTTATGAAGATCATAAACTTTTATATAAAAACTTCATCATTCCTCCACAAGTGTTATTTATATTATTGCTACAACATTATCTCAACATCAAATAAACTAATCACTCTGTATTATCACACAGAGTTGCAGTAGAGCTATTTTATTTTATTTTAATTAATTTTGTTGTTCTTTTGTTTGGTTTTTGAGACACACTCAGCTGTGATCAGGGGTTAGTCCTGCTCTTTATGCAGAAATTGCTCCTGTTAGGCTCGGGGGAACCATATGGGATGCCAGAAATTGAACCTGGGTCCATCCCAGGTCGGGAGCGCTGCCTGAAAGGCAAACACCCTAATGCTGAATTATCACTCTGGCCCAAAATGCTTAGATACAAGGGCTAATTTAAAACAAGCCTGTTTTTTTTTTCTAATGATAATCTGAGAAAATATAATGAATATTTTCTGTTTAATCAATATTGAATTATCCTATGCCACTTAAGTGATTAGCTTTTTATATTTTTCAAATAGAGAATAGATTAGGAAAAACAGGGCCCGGAGAGATAGCACAGCAGCGTGGAAAAACACAATTTTTTTTAATGTTCTAGAAACATTATCTTTATTAATTCACTCACTTAAAGTTTAAATTATTTTTAATTTGGAAAAACAAAACATTGTTCTAATAACTTTATTTTGATACAAATTAGGTCCTATTAAATTTCAAAAATGAAAATGCATATAATATTTGTTATAGTTTAGCAAATTAAAGTGCATTTATGATACAATGTAATTTAAGGCTTTTTAAAAAGATTTTTGTTGTTTTCTTGGGCCCCACCCTGCAGTGCTCAGAAATCACTCCTGGCTCTGCACTCAGAAATCGCTCCTTCAAGGGGGCCAATTGGGATTTTGGGATTTGAAACACCATCTATCCTGGATGGGCTGCATGCAAGGCAAACACCCTATCACTGTACTATCTCTCTAGCCCAAGAATGTTTTGATGTCTTTTATTTTATATATTTCTTTTCTTTAAAATAAATAACTTTTGTACCCCAAACTAGAAATATATTTTATAGGTTCTGATTTGAAATCTATATAATGTCAAGAAAAAAAATAATTGTAACATTTTTGGTTCAAATAAGAAAAAGACAAATAATTAAAATAGAATATTTTCTATGCTTATAATACCTGAAAATACCTTTCAATATTTCAAAGTGACTTAATATTGCTATTTATGGTGATAATTTTCAAAAATTACTTTAATACATGAAATATATTAAAATTGCTTTATTAAAAAGATGCAAACATGTGAATGTTAAAGCTTTAGAAATCAGCAATGTTTGCAAAGAATCAATAAATAAAATCAAGTTCAATTTTAAATGATCAAATAATAAATTTATATTATTTTCAATATATTAAACTAAAAACAAAAATAAACTAAGGCAATATGTCATATTTACCTTACTTATTAGATATGCTGTTTTTCTTCACTTCACTATGGGTTTAAATATTTGGATTATTAGAGGTGAAGTTACTTCCTTTACCAATGTCCTCTTTCATGCAGACTGTTCTTTTAAGCAAGAAGTATTATTGATATAGTTATCTCGTCTCAAAGGAATTCTAATTAAAAGTACCTCTTTGACTTTCTCTGATTTGTTTTATTTTGTTTTTACCTCAAACTTGTTTTCTCTGTCATCTCCATGGAATTCAATACATAAGCTTTTCATGTATGTATAACTAGAAAGAAAGGACTTTATTATGGATAATTATCTAATTTAACATGCATTTGTTCCTTACTTAGAAAGTGGATAAATGTACTAAAATATAACTTTTCTTTTTGAGTCAATAAATATAGATAATGCACATGGAAAATCTTATTGACATAACATTACAAAATAAATATGTGCAAAATATGGTAAAAATACATATAGTATGAAAAAATCACCTGTTTCCATCTAATTTAATAACCATAATTTTCATATTTATATCTATTCTTTTTTCTCTAATGTTATATTTTGGTTCTAATACCTGGTTTGATGCTCTATAAGGCATTGCCTCCTCACACATCATTTTACTTAAATTATAGATAATATATTGGGGGGAGACTGGAGATTTAGCACAGAAGTAGGGCATTTGCCTTCCATGCAGGACAAATGGCAGTTCTCATCCCGGCATCCCATATGGTCCCCTGTGTCTGCCAGGAATGATTTCTGAGCATAGAGCCAGGAGTAACCTTTGGGTACCACAGGGTGTGACCTAAAAAACAATATATATATATATATATAGACAAGACATTTTTTTATAAAAAATGTATTCCTTTGATTTGGGATTTTGCTTTTGAGTCATACTTGGTAGCACTCGTGTTTCACTCCTGCTGGCTATATGGAGTCTACATGGGGTCTGAAGATCTAATTTTGTGAGTAATATGTAAGGCAAGAGCCCTCTTGACTGTAATTCAGTCTCAAAGATCTATAGCTTTTATTATTATAGCAATGAACACTTTTCCTTGTTGAATAACAACCTTTCTGTCAATATACATTCCAGTCAATATTCATTCCTTGGTTCATAGCTTATTATTAACTTTTCATAGTCAGAAATAATAAACTGAGTCATTTTTTCTATCTTATTTTTTCCCTTCCTCCTTCTTCCCTATCAAGAAAAATCACTGGCTACTCTTATTTATTCCTTTTATGCTATATACAGCTATAGTAATTAAAAAGACCCTTCTCAGTTCTGTCCCTAATTCAAGATTTGAATCTTTAAAATAATTATTTATAATGAGTTAAAATTGGCTTGTAAGATTTAAATATTTGCACACTTTAAGGTTTTACTTTAATTTTACCATGTTCACCATATTCTACCACAAACAGCAAGTGAACCTTTCAGCCTACTCTTTCACCAAGCTAGTTGTTCAAATAAAATAATTTTTTTCATTGCTGTCTCTTAGCTTATTTTATTTCCTTATATAGCACATTTAGCTGACATCATTAGGTTTTATTCTTTTTCTGACTTAGTTCACTTAACTGAGACAATCATGCTGAATTAAAGGTTAACATATTATATTTTCTAATAACAGAACAGTATTCCATTGTACATGTGCACTGAATTTTTGTCCATTTCTCTGGCATTGGAAGCTTGTATCAAGACCTTATTACTGTAAATAGCATACTCATAAACATAGTGGTAAACAAACATATGAAATATAGGCATTCATTAATCTTACAAAATTAATGTTTATATACTCCTTTAATAGATTCTTAAAAGTAGAATTACTGTTCCTAAATTACTTTATACTTTATAAGTACTTTGTTTATGCAAATAATTATTATAATACTTTATATTATTTTAAAGTGTCTTAAAATTTACTTGAAGTTCAGATAATATGATTATAATAGTAAATTTAGCATTTTGATTCATAAAATTATTACACCTTAATCACTATATCATACATCATCCTTCACCATTGTCCTTATGCTACATCCAGTGCAACTCACCATTTCCCCTTCATTCACCATTACTTGATAGTCATATACTTTATAATCGAAAGCGATGAAGCTATAGGCTTGTCAACATTCAGTATTATCTATTTTCTTGTTTGTTTTCTCTCCCATTCTCTTTATTTATATTTATTATATGTATTTATATTTATCTATATAAATATATGAGATAATCTATTATTTGTTCTTCTTTTAACTTATATCACCTAACATGATGCCCCCAGGTCTAACCAAGTTGTCAAAAAATGCAAGCTTTCATATTTTCTTCTTTATAATTGTTCAATATAAGATTTGAGGTGTCCACCCTGCTGTGCCTTTGATCACTCTGAGGACTTCAAGGAAAACTTCTCCTGTGCCTGTCTGTGTTTCTGAATATCTGAAGGTCTCCTCAGAGGCCTAGGGAGCACATCCCCAAAAAACTGCATTTTGAAGCTGCCCAGTGAGTAAACTCTGGTTGTGGGGCTCGTCATCCAATAAGCTGAGCTCTGTGGCCTGCGGAGCTCCCATTCAACCCAGCTATTCCACTCCTAGGGATATACCCTAAGAACACAAGAATACAATACAAAAAAACCCTTCCTCACACCTATATTTATTGCAGCACTATTCAAAATAGCCAGGCTCTGGAAACAACCAAGATGCCCTTCATCAGATGAATGGCTAAAGAAACTGTGGTACACATACACAGTGGAATATTATACAGTCGTCAGAAGAGATGAAGTCATGAAATTTTCCTATACATGGATGTACATGGAGTCTATCATGCTGAGTGAAATAAGTCAGAGGGACAGAGAGAGATGCAGAATAGTCTCACTCATCTATGGGTTTTAAGAAAAATAAAAGTCATTTTTGCAACAATTCTCAGAGACAATGAGAACTTCCAGCTCACTTCATGAAGCTCACCACAAAGAGTGGTGAGTGCAGTTATAGAAATACTACACAGAGAACTACCATAATCATGTGAATGAATGAGGGAACTGGAAAGCCTGTCTGGAGTACAGGTAGGGGTGGGGTGGGATAGAGGGAGTTTTGGGACATTGGTGGTGAGAATGTTGCACTGGTGAAGGGGGTGTTCTTTACATGACTGAGACCTAATTACAATCATATATGTAATCAAGATGTTTAAATAAAGTAAAAAAAAGATTTGAGGCAATATTTATTCATTAGTTCTTGTTTGTCATATATTTTAATACAATCACCATTGCAGAAAGTAATAGATGATAATCTCTAGACAACCTAAATTGACTAGAACAAAACGTTTAGGTGATAATTTTTTTATGGCTTTGGGCTCACACCCAAATGTGCTCAGGGGTTGTTTCTGGCTCTGCAATCAGCAATCACTCCTGGCAGTCTGGGGAGACCATATGAGATGCCAGGAATAAAACATAGGTCCTTCCCAGGTTGGCTTTGTGCAAGGCAAATGCCCTACCACTGTGATATGATTCTGGCTCCTAGGTGATAATGTTATGTGACCTTCATGACGTTAGATCTCCATCTGTTATGCAGTATCACTAATGCATTATATAACATTAAATTCTAGGATGAAACTAGTTAGATGGCTTAGTAATCAAACAGTTCATTGCTCAATTTCTACAGTTGGATCCATACACAGACAGAATACCACTCATCATTAGTGTATATATGCCTTGTTAAAATCTCCCATATATTCTGTAAAGTCAGGTTTTCTGACAGTGCATAAAATTCTTTGATTACAAAATGATTTCTTAAAGAAAAGTATTACTCTTTTCTTTACACTATTACTTTTCAAAGTTTTTATCATTATTAGAAGAAACAATAGTAATTTGTCCTTGTGAAAGAAGAAAGAAAACCTCCCTCTGGAACAGTTGAAGTATCATTCAATGTGTTTATAGATAAGAAGTTCTAATGTACTTTTCTCCTTAAATGCACATTTTTATGATGCAATATTGAAGTCACCAGTTGAACAAAACTAGTGAGGCACTTGTTTAGGTTACAGACAGAATCTCAAATGTATTTGGAGATGAAAATTTAGAGAATTAGATGACCTAAATGGCTAAATACCTTAAATTTGGGGAAAGTGGTTAAGTACTAGAGAATAAATCCTTTATAGAGTTCTACCTGAAAATCATGGAAAAGTGAAGAAATAATGTGGAACTCTTTTGATGAAGCATGTCATACATTTATTTTCATATAGTTTAACATGATCTGTCCTATTAATAGGTGGCAGAAATAGTAAAAATCCCAGGAAATGATCTTGGAAACTGCTTTAAACAACAAACAAATTAGGAATCTAAAGGCTTAAGAAACAAAGTAAGAAATGGAAGTTCCCAAGTTGTTTTGCAAAAGAATATTAGGCTAATTCACATGTAATTGTATGATTTCACAATGCTTAAAGTTAATGAACATATGTTTGAGTATTAACAAAAGATGAGGCATATTTCATAACCTCTGTTGGCATAAGATTATTATGGTCAAATATTTAAGCTTCACAGTTATGAGTAAAAATAAGATTATAAAGAGTAGGTTGTCTTCTTTATATAACTAATATCTTTAACTGCACTGCTCAGTAAAAGCTTAATAATGTCAATACCATATATTTAGATATAAAGTACAATAGTGTTAATTATTCTATTAAGTATTATGTCTGAAAATATAAATAATCATTATTATTATTGTCATGCAAATCATATTTTAAAAACAATTGCATTCCTTTTTGACCTCCATAAAGTAAATCTTAAAAACTGACATTCACAAATTATTTGGGAAATATGTATAATAATTCATAAGTCAGGATAATATATGTAGTTTTTTAAAACTAATATAGATTTTTAAATTTTCTCTATTTAACTTTGTTTTTGGTTCATTCTCTCATTTTGCTTGTTTTGTAGACTATAAATTTTCATATCTTCTTTTTGTGTGCTTTCAAGTACACAAAGAACACAATGAAACTAATGCCTAATTAGTAATCTAATGTAATCTAATTTAATAGTATGTGATTTTAATTAACATGTAATATATTTTAAGTACACTAAGATGTACTTAGTGGAATTGTTATTATTTATCAGAAGTCAATGAAAAGGGGGGCCAGAGAGATAGCACAGCAGCGTTTGCCTTACAAGCAGCTGATACAGGACCTAAGGTGGTTGGTTCGAATCCCAGCAACCCACATGGTACCCCGTGCCTGCCAGGAGCTATTTCTGAGCAGATGGCCAGGAGTAGCCCGCCCCCCAAAAAAAAAGAAAAAAGAAGTCAATGAAAAGATACTAAATAATTAACTCGAGAGAAGTATGCAAACTCAACTTTTAGAAATGGGTAGAAATTCAGTGTTATATCATTTTCATTAGCAAAAGTTATTAAAAAAAGCTAAAAGTAAGGAGCACTAATTGAAGCTTTACTTTGAGTTTTTCAGAATGATTATATTCCAAGATAATTGATACTATAAGTATGCTACAAATATGTATTTTATTATTTTATTTATTATTTAATTATTTATTCTTTTATTATAATTCATACCTGTATTTCTTAGGGTAATCAAAATAGAATCCAAAGCTTTAAACATACATAGCATGTACTTCAGTCATATATTTATTTTCTATTCCAATATGAATTGGGCTCTATATTTGCATAAGTCTATGTGCTTATATTTTGCAAAACTATGTAGTAGTGCTATATAAATTTATTAATTGATGTGGTTAATCAATAGACTACAATCTGCTAAAGAACTGAAACATATCAAAAATGTAAATAAAAATTTAAGAAATAATAGATATCATTCAGTCAAACCAAAAAATAGCAGAATAAATTCGTTTTCATTTTGTAGGGAAATAAGAGAATCACATTAAAATTTACTCATGAACCAAGATTATTGGAGGGCACATTGAACATTAAAGATGGATCCAATATATAGACTTTACTGAACATACAAAACATTAACAATAAAAGTATTTGAATGTTGGCCAGACAGTATGTAAGAGCTCTTTGCAGTACAATTCCTCCTACCTCATATGATCTACTAAGTAGTCTGACGCAAAAAATATCCTGCAAAACAAAGTGAAGTTATTTACTTTTAAAGAGAAAATGTTCAGATAATTAATCTTCTGTACATTAGGAGCTATAAAATTATAAACAACAGACTAAACATTTACTACTGAGCCAAAGCCACTAATTTTAAGGAATAATTTTTTCAATGCTGCAATCACATCCTTGTTCCGAAGGCTGTATATCATAGGGTTCAACATTGGAGTCACTGTAGTGTAGAAAAGAGACAGAAGTTTATCAATGCCTGAAGACTGAGTAGATTTCGGCATAAGGTAGGTGATGGTAGCAGATCCAAAAAATAAAAGCACAACCATCAAGTGGGAAGAACAGGTTGAGAAGGCTTTGGCCCGTCCTGTGGCTGTTGGCAACTGCAGAATGGTCCAAATGATTTTGCTGTAAGAAACAAGGATCAACATAAAAGGAGCTACAACAAAGAGCAGAGCTGCTACATAAAGAGTTACCTCTTGAAGAAAAGTGTTTCCACAGGCTAGTTTCAGAACAGGGAGGATGTCACAGAAGAAGTGCTTAATTTCTTTAGACTGACAGAAGTTAAGAGAGAAAATCTGACATGTTTGCCATATCTGCAATGGAACGCCACCAATCCAGGAGCCAACAGCCAGCTGGACACAAGTCCTGTGGTTCATGACTAGAGGGTAGTGCAGAGGGTTACAAATGGCCACATAGCGGTCATAGGACATCACAGCTAGTAAGAAACATTCTGTGGCTCCCAGGGTAATGAAGCAATACATTTGGAAGGCACATTCTGCCTTAGAAATGCTTCTGTCTTGAGTCCATAGGTCCTTAAGCATCCTGGGGAGAGTGACCGATACATAACAGATTTCCAATGAAGAAAAATTTGCCAGGAAAAAATACATGGGTTTCTGTAGCACAGGGTCAAATCTGGTTACTATTATTATGAGGCCATTTCCAATTAAGACCATCATGTATATGATTACAAAAAGTCCAAATAATACTCCTTGGAGCTTTGGAAGGTCAGAAAATCCCTGGAAGATAAATTGCACCACCGTGGAAATGTTGCCCTTTCCTTTCATCTCTTCATATTTCATATCTAGGAATGAGTAAATCAGAAGTAACAGGGCTTTCTTTTACCATTGTTTTTGATTCTTAAGTACAGTAAAAAGTATGCAAGTGATTATTGCCATTCCCTGCATCTGCAAATTATGAGATTCATAGATACCTAAAAAGTATGATTCATAGTGCTTAAAATGTTTGATACTTAAAATGTATGATGCTTCTTATTATTATAAATTCAAAGAGAATATACTATAAATAATTCTTTGCAATTTGTAATTACAACTGTTAAAGTTGCAGTATTTTAATAGAAATTTTGCTATTCATTTGAACTTGCAAGAATTTCAGAGAAAGTTAGTTTAATTGTAACATCATCATGCTTTACCTGGTAAATTTGTATTTTCAATTAGATTATATTCCTGGGAATAATTTGTATGTCACTAAATAGTTTATAGTCTGGAATAAGTTTAAAAATAATTACTTTGGGGCTGGAGTGATAGTACAGAGGGTTGGGCATTTTCCTTGGCATACCATATGGCCAACTAAGCACTGCTAAGAATAATTACTGAGCATAGCATAGATCCCAGACTCTGAGCACATCCAAGTGTGACTCAAAACAGAAAAAGAAAACTTATTTTCATGTATTATTTTCAAATATTCACTTATATTCTACATTAAGTATATTTAACCAAATTATTTGAAAAAATAGTAAAAATTAAATATTGCATATAAGTTTGTATTGACTGCCTCACAGTGTAAGATCTATTATATCAATATATCAATATATCAAGTTGTTCTTGATGTGTAGTACAGGGCAAAGTATCTTAGTGATGATTTTCTATTCACACAGCACTGAATAATAAATCTAGTTGTTTTTTTTTCAAAAGCAATTCTAAACCCATTAACTCCTCATATAGACTTATACAGATTCAATGCAACACGTGAGACATAGTCATTATTAATTTCTGATAATTTTTGTGTTAAGCTTATCCTCACTTATTGATTTTTGCCACCCAATATTTTCCTTGAATATGTGTGTTTTTATACATATAAGTATAAATATTTGTCTTGAATTAATTGCAAGTGAGTCATTCGAGTTATTTGTAATTCTAAAAGAGATATAAACTAGTTTTACTAAAAATTAAAATTTTTGAAACTTCCTCTTCTCCCTATGTTTAATATAAATTAACTCTTCTTCTCTATGTGTATACTCAAATACAAAGGACATATATATTATATAAAGGGTATATAATTT
Organism: Suncus etruscus; assembly: GCF_024139225.1. Taxonomy (NCBI): domain Eukaryota; kingdom Metazoa; phylum Chordata; class Mammalia; order Eulipotyphla; family Soricidae; genus Suncus; species Suncus etruscus. The sequence goes on from NC_064856.1 coordinate 99,506,808, forward strand.
ATAAATTATTTTTCTCTTACATTCCTCTCCAGTCCTTCTATTTTTGTACATGTTTAATTCATTGTTATAGGTAACATTACTTTTTTCAGTCTGTCATATATTTGTCATTTTTTGTGATATATTGATAATTAAAGAACTGAAAATTAATTGACATAATTGTCATATAATTGTGATATATTGACAAATAAAAAAATGAAAATCAACCACACTTTGTGGAAGGAGGTAACAAAGGTAGATTGTATTAAGAATTTTTAGTGTGGGGGCTGGATAGATAGCATGTATGCCTTGCATACAGAATGATGGTGGTTCAAATCCCGGCATCCCATATGGTTCCCCAAGCCTGCCAGGAACAATTTCTGAACATAGAGCCAGGAGTAACCCCTGAGCAATGCTGAGTGTGACCCAAATGCCAAAAAAAAAAAAAAAAAAAAAAAAAGAATTTTTAGTGTGGACAATATTTGTCTTTCATCAATGCAAAACTTAGTTATCCTGAGATCTTTGTGATTAATGGAAAGATATACAGTATTTTGATGATCTATAGTCTCATAGTATGTATTAAACTATTGGTAGTTACTAATGGTTCTTAAAATATCTGTCTGAATTTTCACTTCTCTCAATTAAAGTGAGTGATTACTAAATATGAAATATAGCTAAGTTTCTAAGAGATTAGCAAATAATTGAAGGAAAATATATTTTAAAACATGAAATATCATTAAGTATAACAAATAAGCTATATAGAAGGATCTGTTTTTGCTACATTATTAGCACATATAAAATGTTTTAATTTATAGAATTTAAAGTACAAAAAATATTTGAGCGAAACTAACTTCTAACTAACTAACTAAACTAACTTTAATTTTGTTATATGCATTAGTACGCTAATGGAAAATTGTCAGCTTTTTACATTCATGTTTAATCAGGTAATTATTAACTTTAAAAACTGACACTGTTTTTATTGTTTTTAATTATTTAATTGTTTTTAGTTATATTCACTGGTCATGTTCTTTGTGTTAACATGAAGATCAAGTGTGTTACAATCATATTTCACACTTACAATTTGTTTATAAAGTTCATGTATTATAGTTAATTGGGATCAATTAGATATATTGAAAAGTCAGTCAAATTTTTGATCTTCCTATCACCCAATTTTTAGCCAAACATGTATTTACCTCTTAAATAAGAACCAAAAGCAATCAATAAACTTCCTCAAAATTTGCTACCTGGCCACTGTTTTTTTTTTCCCTTTTTGGAAACTCTTGGAAATTCTGTTTTATTTAATAAATATTATATTTCAAATATAATGTCAACAAAACTAAAATAATATTTTACAATTTTTAGCAAATGGTTGCTTTGCTGATGTGAAAATATATCTGCTAAATAAATAGTATATGGATAGTGTACAAGAAAAATATTTGCTTACCTGCTTGGGTTGTGTAAATATAATGCTTTCCCATGTTAAGTGAATTAAAAGAAATAAAAATGAGAAAAGTATTTTGTCATGAAGGAAGATAATTTACTAGATGCAAAAGTTAAAATCTTTTCAATCACATTCTACTGTCATTTAAAAATATTTCTCTTTAAGTAGAAATTGGATTTTACCCTGGGAATCAACTTCTTTTCCCAGGTCACTTCTTAATTAACTGATTCACTGAGCCAATACCACACATCCTAGGTCATAACCTTATTTTAAATGGTCAATTCTTTTTTTTTTAATTTTGGTTTGGTAATCATTAAAAATAAAAGCAAAAAAATGTAATTAATTGTCATACAATGATAAAAACTTTTAAAAGATACAAGTTTGTTGTTTGTTTGCTGAGAGTTTTATTTTTTTATTGTGGGCAAAGTGAATTACAAATCTTTCAAGGTAATATTTAAGGCACATACTAATATTGAATGAGGGGCATTCCCACCACCAGTGTTGTCCTCCCTCCACCCCAGTTCCCAGCATGCATCCCACTTCCCCTTTTCTACCCCCTGTAATGCTATTGCAACTGTTCCCCCCATGTACAGCTTGATGTAAATTGGGTATCGTTTCTATTGTAAAAGACCAGTTTTAACTCTAAAGGAGAAAGTTTTTTCCCCATAATTCAAAATAAATGTTTATATATGTCTTATTGTTCCATATTCTCATAGTCTAGTCTTGTATTTTTATACATTAGACAGGTTAGTCGTAGACTCTCACTCTGCAGAAAAGAGGAGAGAGGGAATGGGAGAAAAAGAAAGTCTCCACATTTAGTTCTGATTTATAATAGAAAAATAACGGAACATTTCCAAGTACAATTAGTTTCTTTCAGTGACTATTTATTTATTTATTTATTTTATTATTATTATTTTTTTATTTAACCAACTTTATTACATACATGATTGTATTTGGGTTTCAGTCATGTAAAGAACACCACCCATCACCAGTGCAACATTCCCATCACCAATGTCCCAAACCCCACCTGTACTCTAGACAGGCTTTCTATTTCCCTCGTACATTCTCATTATTAGGATAGTTCAAAACGTAGTTATTTCTCTAACTAAACTCATCCCTGTTTGCGGTAGCCAAATATTTAATACAACTGTTGATAAATCTCAAAAATAATATTAATAACAACACAATAATTGTGGGAGACCTCAACACGGCATTGTCAACACTAGACAGTTCAATTAGACTGAAACCCAACAAGAATATACTGGACCTGAACAGAGAAATGGAAGAAAGAGGCCTAGTAGATATATACAGGACACTCCACCGCCAGAAGCCTGGATACACATTTTTCTCTAATGTACATGGGACATTCTCCAGGATAGACTACATGCTAGCACATAAAACATACCTCCATAATATTAAGAGGATAGAAATTTTGCATTACAAACTTTGTGTTCCCATCTCTCTTAGATAAGAACTTGTTTGCATATATATTATTTTCCCATGTTATTGTGCCTCTGCAAAAGAGAAACAATGCCAAAAAGTATTATTGGTGCATCTGGGGGTCAAGGGATCAAGTCCAATACTCCCAGTAACTTACTTCTAACATGAATTCTGTACAGAGATACACTTCTACCAGCATTGCTGGTAGATCTCAAAAGGAAAAAATCAAGCAAACAAAAAAACCAGGAGGCAATATCGTTTCTATATAAGAGGACATTCAAGAGTTATAGATGTTAAGGGAATATATTTGAGATATACAAAGGAAATACACATGTCCCTTTTATGTTTTAACCGGGGGGTGGGGTTGGGGAGGTTGTTGAACTATGGCTTTCAGCATAATTAAGGATCCAAACTCCTTTCTGGGAGCAGGAAGCTTCAGCAGGCAACAGGAGGAACAACATGGCTCCAAGGTAGGCTTTTTGTCCAAGATTAGGGGAAGATGCAGCCTCTGGCTGCCCTCCACAGCCTTCTCTCTCCTTTCTCTCAGACCCCAGGGTTACCCTGGCCGCCTGCCTAGGATGCCAGCAAGGTGAGTTCTGTCGAGTAGTTTAAAGGGGACACCAGGCCTCCCCCAGCCCCCACTCTGCACCAGAGGGGTGGATTGGGGGATGGGACTGTGAAATTACATTCTCACTAATCCCCAATTTCAAACACCTTGGGAATTTTGGAATAAGCTTATTGGGAAAAAACAAAGTACACATAGGCTAAACATTTATTTAAGTCATTTTTATGGATGTTATTGACGTTACAGAAGGCTAAATTATTATATCCTGATTTTTATTGATTTTGAAATAAACCTTTTCCTTCTAAGGAATCTTGATAAGATATAAATAAGTTCTTTAATTTATTATCTTCCATTAACAAATACCAACTACTGAATATCTTTTGTTCAAACTGTGAATTACATTAAATGAATGCTAATAAACGCGAATCTAAGGTTTTGAAATTATGTTTTATGTATGAAAGTATGTTTTATGGAAAAGTCCTAATACTAATTTGTCTTTTATTTTTATTCATTAAATGAGGCTCATGTCTATTTATTTTGGTGCACAACTTTTCTTTAAGAATACATCATTGAGGGCCCAGAGAGATAGCCCAATGGCATTTGCCTTGCAAGGAGCCGATCCAGGACCAAAGGTGGTTGGTTCAAATCCCAGTGTCCCATATGGTCCTGGTGCCTTCCAGGAGTTATTTCTGAGCAGACAGCCAGGACTAACCCCTGAGCACTGCCGGGTGTGGCCCAAAAACAAAACAAAAAGAATACATCATTGAATATCAATAAATGAACATGCTATGCAGCTTATTCTAGTAGAAAGAGTATATCTATTAAAAATAAATTATTCTGGGGCTGGAGAAATAGCACAGAGTTTGGGCATTTGTCTTGCAAGGAGCAGACCCAGAATGGACGGTGGTTCAAATCTCTGCATCCCATATTATAATAATTTTATTAATGATTAGTTGTCACATCTCTAGGGAATTCTAATTAAAAGTACCACTTTGGGGCCAGAGCGGTGGCACAAGAGGTAGGGTGTTTGCCTTGCTATGTGCTAACCTAGGACCAACTCATCCCATATGGTCCCCCAAGCTGGAACGATTTCTGAGCACATAGCCAAGAGTAACTCCTGAGAGTCACCAGGTGTGTCCCCAAACAAAAACAAACAAAAAAAAGTGCCACTTTGACTTTGTCTGATTTGTTGTATTTTGTTTTTTTCTCAAACCTGTTCCTTCTGTCATCTCCATGAACTTCAATGTGTTAGCTTTTCATGTATGTGAACAAGAAGGATGGACATTAGCATGGATAGTTATCTTATTTAACATGCATCTGTTCCTCACATAGAAAGTAGATAAACATATTAATTTTATAACTATGTCTTTTTCTTGAGCCAATAAATAAAGCAATTGAATATAGGCAAAATTTGTAGTGACATGATGTTACCAATTAAGATAAAAATCATATAGTATAAAACACCTATTTAATAGTCATAATTTTCATATTACTCTTTATTTTTCTCTGATATTATATGTTGTTTCTTTTTTTTTTTTTTTTTTTTTTTTGGTGTTTGGGCCACACCCGGTGATGCTCAGGGGTTACTCCTGGCTATGTGCTCAGAAGTCACTCCTGGCTTGGGGGACCATATGGGATGCCGGGGGATTGAACTGTGGTCCATCCAAGGCTAGCGCAGGCAAGGCAGGCACCTTACCTCTAGCGCCACCGCCCGGCCCCTTATATGTTGTTTCTAATACCTGTTTTGATGCTCTATAAGGCATTGCCTCCTGATCCATAATTTCACTTAAATTATAGACAATACAATTTTCAATAATAAATGTATGTCCTTGCTTTTCAATTTTATTTTTGAGTCACACTTGGTGTCACTCAGGGTTCACTCCCATTGGGGGAGTCTGCATGAAGTCTGAAGATCTAATCTGGTGAGTTATATGGAAGAAAAGAGCCCTCTTGACAGTAGTCCAAAATCTATAGCTTTTATTATTATAGCAATGAACACTTTTAACTATTGCATGTCAACCGTTCTGTCACAATTACATTCTAGCCAATACTCATTGCTTGGTTCATGGCTTATTAATTTTTCATAATCAAGAATACTAAACTGAGTCATTTTATCCATCATCTTTTTTCCCTTCCCACTTCTTCCTTATTAAGAAAACTCACTGGCTCCTCTTGATTCTTGATCTTATGCTATATACAGCTGTTGTAATTACAAAGACCCTCCTCAGTTCTATCCCTAATTGAATTTTAATTTTTAAAATAATAATTTGTAATGAATTAACATTGGTTTATAAGATTTAAATATTTGCACATTTGAAGGTTTTACTTTAATCGCACCATGTTCACCATATTCTACCACATACAGAAAGTGAAACTTTCAGTCTACTCTTTCACTAAGTTGTTCAAATAAACTAATTTTTCATTTACTCTTTCTTTGTTTTTTTTTTGTTTTGTTTTGTTTGGTTGCCTTTGGGCCCCACCATTTGATGCTCAGGTGCTACTCTTGACTCTGCATTCAGAAATCGCTCCTGGCAGGCTGAGGGAACAATATGGGAAGCCAGGAATCAAACATAGGTCTACCCCAGGTTGGCCTCGTGCAAGACAAATGCCCTACCACTGTGCTATGACTTGGCACCTAGGTAATAATGTTATGTGACTTTCATAACATTAGATCACTGTTTGTTATGCACTATCACTAATATATTTTATAACATTGAATTTTAGGATAAAAGTAGTTAGATGGCTTAGGTATTGAACATTTCATTTATTATTTTTTAAGAGAAAAAATAATTAACTTGTCCTAGTGAAAGAAGAAAGAAAACCTTCTGGAACAGTTGAAGTATCATTCAATAAAGTTATAGATAAGAAGTTCTCATGTACTTTTTTCCTTAAAAGCACATTTTTATGATGCCTTATTGAAGTCACTAGTTTAGCAAAAAGAATGAGGCACTTGCTTAAGTTATAAACTGAATCTCCAATGTATTTGGAGATGAAAATTTAGAGAATTTGTGGCTGGAGAGATAGCATGGAGGTAAGATGTTTGCCTTTCATGCAGAAGGATCGTGGTTCGAATCCTGGCATCCCATATGGTTCCCAAGCCTGCCAGGAGCAATTTCTGAGCTTAGAGCCAGGAGTAACACCTGAGCGCTGCTGGGTGTGATGCAAAAATCAAAAACAAAAATAAAAACAAAAAAAAAAAGAAAAGAAAGAAAGAGAAGAAAGAAAAGAAAATTTAGAGAATTAGAAGGTTAAATATATTAAATTTGGGGAAAGTGATTAAGTACTAGAGAATAATTGCTTTATAGAGCTCTACTTGAAAAACATGGAATAGTGAAGATATAATGTGGAACTCTTTTAATAAAATATGTCATAAGTTTAATGTTATATAGTTGAACATGATCTATCCCACTAATCAGTGACAGAATAGTAAAAATCTCCAGAAAATGATCTTGAAAACTGCTGCAAACCCAATAAACAAATTAAGAATATAAAGTTTAGGAGCCGGGTGAGGTGGCGCTAGAGCTAAGGTGTCTGCCTTGCAATCGCTAGCCAAGGAAGGATCAAGATTCGATTCCCGGCATCCCATATGGTCCCCCCAAGCCAGGGGAAATTTCTGGGCACTTAGCCAGGAGTAACCCCTGAGCATCAAACAGGTGTGGGCCGAAAAACCAATGTATATATATATATATATATATATATATATATATATATATATATATATATATATATATATAAAGTTTAAGAAATAAAGGAAGAATATAGAAAATTCCCAAGTTGTTTTGCAAAAGAATATTAGGCTAATTCACATGTGATTGTATTATTTCACAATGTTTAATATTAATGAATATATTTTGAGTATCATCAAAAGATCAGACATATTCCATAACCTCTGTTGACATAAATAAGAATCTTATGCTCAAATATTTAAACTTTACTGTTAAGAGTAAAACATAAGATTAATCTATAAAGAGTAGATTGTCTTCTTCATATAACTAATATCTTTAAGTAAACCTGCTCACTCAATGCTTAATGATGTTAATCAAACTTATGTTTAGACATAAAAGAAAATAATAATTATTACATGAAGGATTATGTCTGAAAATGTAAAACGACCCTAAAGTCATGCAAATAATATTTAAAAAATATTATAGTCATCTGGAGATGTCATACACTTGGTGAGATACTTGATACTTGAATTGTACACATATGACCTTGGTTAAAAACCAAGCAATCCTATATGGTCTTCTGAATCCCACCAGAATTGATCCAGGAGAATTAAATAGGAGTATGTTCAAACAAAACAAAACAAAATAAAATGTCTGAAAAAAATCACAATAAAACCCAAAACTAATAAGTGAACTTTCGTAAATAACTTCTAATTATGTACAAAATGTTATATCTACTTTATAGTTTTGAAGATTTATGACACATTTCTTGCTAGGTGAATATGTTATAACTGTATAATAACCACAGGAGATAAGATCATAGTAAATAGAGTCACTTTACTAATTGAGACTTCAAGAGAATAAGGTGACATTTTCTCAATAATCACAATTATTAACACTGATACCACTGTGTTAAAGTAAGTTACATCTCCTTTTTGATCTCCTTAAAGTAAATCTTAAAAATGTATATGAGGGAATTATTTGGAAAATATTTATAATAACTCACAAGCCAGGATTATATAGTTTTATAAAAATAATATTGAGTTTTTAATTTTGTTGACTTAACTTTGCTTTTGCTTCATTCTGTCAATTTGCTTAGTTTGTAGACTATAAACTTCATCTGCATATTGTGTGCTTTCAAGTACACAAAGAAAAAATGAAACTAATGCCCAATTAGTATGTAGTCTAATTTAATCTAATTAGTATGCAATTAAATTTGTATTTTAAGTACTTTAAGATGTACTTAGTTGAATTGTTATTCTTTATCAAAAGTCAATGAAAAGATACTAAATGATTAACTCAAGAGAACATAGAAAAGTAGGCAAACTCAACTTTTAGAAATGGGTAGAAATTCTGTATTATATCATTTTCTTTAGCAAAAGTTATTAAGAGGAAAGTTAATTGAACACAAGATTTACTTTGAATTTTTCAGATGGATGATAGTCTATAAAGCAAGATAATTGATAATGTAATTATGCTCCAAATATTATTTTATTATTTTCATTGTTGTGGGCTTCAGAACTGCATTGACTAGGGTACTCAAAATAGAATCCAGAGCTTTAAGCATACATAGCATTTACTTCTGTCATGCATTTATTCTCTACTCCAATATGAATTAAGCTCCATATTTGCATAACTGTTTATGCTTATATTTTGCATAAATATATAGCAGTGCTATATACATTTATCCATTAGTGCAGTGAATCAATAGACTGCTAAATCAGCTAAAGAACTAAAAACATCAAAATGTAAATAAAAATTTAAGAAATAATAGATATCAATCCGTCAAACCAAAAATAACAGAATAAATTCGTTTTCAGTTTGTAGGGGAATCTGAGAATCACATTAAATTTTATTCATCAACCAAGATTATTGGGGAGACATTAAATATTAAAGATAGATCAAATATATAGGTTATTCTGAGCATAGGAAATAATGGTGATAAAAAGTATCTGAAGTTTGGCCAAATAATACCATGTAAGAGTTCTTTTCAGTTCAATTCCTCCTACCACATATGACCACCTGAGGAGAGTGAGACTCACATTGTAAAAACAAAGTGAAGTTATTTACTTTCAAAAGAGAAAATATTCAGACAGTTCATCTTCTGTACATTAGGAGCTATATTGTTATGCAAACACACTAAGCTATTACTACTGAGCCAAAGCCACTAATTTTAAGGAATAATTTTTTCAATGCTGCAATCACATCCTTGTTCCGAAGGCTGTATATCATAGGGTTAAACATTGGAGTCACTGTGGTGTAGAAAAGAGACAGAAGCTTATCAATGCCTGAAGACTGAGTAGATTTCGGCATAAGGTAGGTGATGGTTGCAGATACAAAAAACAAAAGCACAACCATCAAGTGGGAAGAACAAGTTGAGAAGGCTTTGGCCCGTCCTGTGGCTGTTGGCAACTGCAGAATGGTCCAAATGATTTTGCTGTAAGAAACAAGGATCAGCATAAAAGGAGCTACAACAATGATCAGAGCTGCTACATAAAGAGTTACTTCTTGAAGAAAAGTGTTTCCACAGGCTAGTTTCAGAACAGGGAGGATGTCACAGAAGAAGTGCTTAATTTCTTTAGAATGACAGAAGTTGAGAGAGAAAATCTGACTTGTTTGCCATATCTGCAGTGGGATGCCACCAATCCAGGAGCCAACAGCCAGCTGGACACAAGTCCTGTGGTTCATGACTAGAGGGTAGTGCAGAGGGTTACAAATGGCCACATAGCGGTCATAGGACATCACAGCTAGTAAGAAACATTCTGTGGCTCCCAGGGTAATGAAGCAATACATTTGGAAGGCACATTCTGCCTTAGAAATGCTTCTGTCTTGAGTCCATAGGTCCTTCAGCATCCTGGGGAGAGTGACTGACACATAACAGATTTCCAGTGAAGAGAAATTTGCCAGGAAAAAATACATGGGTTTCTGTAGCACAGGGTCAAATCTGGTTACTATTATTATGAGGCCATTTCCAATTAAGACCATCATGTATATGATTACAAAAAGTCCAAATAATACTCCTTGGAGCTTTGGAAGGTCAGAAAATCCCTGGAAGATAAATTGCACCATCGTGGATATGTTGGCTTTTCCTTTCATCTCTTCATATTTCATATCTAGGAATGAGTAAATCAGAAGTAACAAGTCTTTCTTTTACCATTGTTTTTGATTCTTAAGTATAGTAAAAAGTATGCAAGTGATTATTGCCATTCCCTGCATCTACAAATTATGTGATTCATAGATACTTAAAAAGTATGATTCATAGTGCTTAAAATGTTTGATACTTAAAATGTATGATGCTTTTTATTATTATAAATTTAAAAAGAAAATACTATAAATAGTTCTTTGCAATTTGTAATTATAACTGTTAAAGTTGCAGTATTTTAATAGAAATTTTGCTATTCATTTGAACTTGCAAGAATTTCAGAGAAGGTTAGTTTAATTAAAATCATCATGCTTTTCCTGGTAAATTTGTATTTTCAATTAGATTATATTCCTGGGAACAATTTGTATGTCATTATATAGTTTATAGTCTGGAATAAGTTTAAAAATAATTACTTTGGGGCTGGTGTGACAGTACAGAGGGTTGGGCATTTTCCTTGCCATACTATATGGCCAACTAAGCACTGCTAAGAATAATTCCTGCGCACAGAGCCCAGACTAAACTCTGAGCACTTCCAGGTGTGACTCAAAACAGAAAAAGAAAACTTATTTTCATGTAATGCCTTCAAATATCCACTTATATTCTACATTAAGTATATTTAACCAACTTATTTGTAAAACTAGTAAAAATTAAATATTGCATATAAGTTTGTTTTGATTGCCTCACAGTGTAAGATCTATTATATCAATATATCAATATATCAAGTTGTTCTTGATGTGTAGTACGGGTCAAAGTATCTTAGTGATAATTTTCTATTCACACAGCACTGAATAATAAATCCAGTTGTTTTCAAAAGCAATTCTAAACCCATTAACTCCTCATATAGACTTATACAGATTCAATGCAACACATGAGACATAGTCATAATTAATTTCTGATAATTTTTGTGTTATGCTTATCCTCACTTATTGATTTTTGCCACCCAATATTTTCCTTGAATATGTGTGTGTTTATACACATAAGTATAAATATTTGTCTTAAATTATTTGCAAGTGAGTCATGTGAGTTATTTGTAATTCTAAAAGAGATATAAACACTGGTTCTTACTAAAAATCCACATTTTTGTAAACTTCCTCTTCTCCCTATGTTTAATATAAATTAACACTTCTGCTCTATGTGTATACTCACTTACAAAGTATATATATATTACATAAAGGTTATATAATTTATTAATTATTTCTCTCCAGTCCTTCTCTTTTTGTACATGTTTAATTCATTGTTATAGGTAACATTACTTTTTTCAGTCTGTCATATATTTGTCATATTATTGTGATATATTGATAATTAAAGAACTGAAAATTAATTGACATAATTGTCATATAATTGTGATATATTGACAATTAAAAACTGAAAATCAACAACACTTTGTAGAAGGAGGTAGCAAAGGTAGATTGTATTAAGAATTCTTAGTGTGGGGGCTGGATAGATAGCATGTATGCCTTGCATACAGAATGATGGTGGTTCAAATCCCAGCATCCCATATGGTTCCCCAAGCCTGCCAAGAGCAATTTCTGAATATAGAGCCAGGAGTAACCCCTGAGCAATGCTGAGTGTGACCCAAATGCCAAAATAAAGAATTTTTAGTGTGGACAATATTTGTCTTTCATCAATGCAAAACTTAGTTATCCTGAGATCTTTGTGATTAATGGAAAGATATATAGTATTTTGATGATCTATAGTCTTATAGTTTGTATTAAACTATTGGTAGTTACTAATGGTTCTTAAAATACCCATCTGAATTTTCACTTCTCTCAATTAAAGTGAGTGATTACTAAATATGAAATATAGCTAAGTTTCTAAGAGAGTAGCAAATAATTGAAGGAAAATATATTTTAAAAGATGGAATTTTATTAAGTATACCAAATAAGCTATAGAAAAGGATCTGTTTTTGCTACACTATTAGCACATATAAAATGTTTTAGTTTATAGAATTTAAAGTACAAAAGAATATTTGAACAAAACTAACTTCTAACTAACTAACTAAACTAACTTTAATTTTGTTATATGCATTAGTAAGCTAATGGAAAATTGTCAGCTTTTTACATTCACGTTTAATCAGGTAACTATTAACTTTAAAAACTGACACTGTTTTTATTGTTTTTAATTATTTAATTGTTTTAGTTATTGTCACTGATCATATTCTTTGTGTTAACATGAAGATCAAGTGTGTTACAATCATAATTCACACTTTCAATTTGTTTATAAAGTTCATGTATTATAGTTAATTGGGATCAATTAGATATAATGAAAAGTCAGTCTTAAATTTTTTATCTTCCTATCACCCAATTTTTAGCCAAACATGTATTTACCTCTTAAATAAGAACCAAAAGCAATTAATAAACTTCCTCAAAAAATTTGCTACATGGCCACTGTTTCTTTTCCCCTTTTGGAAACTCTTGGAAATTCTGTTTTATTTAATAAATATTATATTTCAAATATAATGTCAACAAAACTAAAATAATATTTTACAACTTTCAGCAAATGTTTGTTTTGCTGATGTGAAAATATATGTGCTAAATAAATAGTATATGGAATAGTATACAAGAAAAATATTTGCTTACCTGCTTGGGTTGTGTAAATATAATGCTTTCCCATGATAAGTGAATTAAAAGAAATAAAAATGAGAAAATTATTTTGTCATGAAGGAAGATAATTTACTAGATGTGAAAGTTAAAATCTTTTCAATCACATTCTACTGTCATTTAAAAATATTTCTCTTTAAGTAGAAATTGGACTTTACCCTGGGAATCAACTTCTTTTCCCAGGTCACTCCTTAATTAACTGGTTCACTGAGCCAATACAACTACAAGCATCCTAGGTCATAACCTTACTTCAAATGGTCAATTTCTCTATTTTTTTTAAATTATGGTTTGGTAATCATTAAAAATAAAAGCAACAAAATGTAAATAACTCTCATACAATGATAGAAATTTTTAAAACACACAAGTTGTTATTTTTTTGTTTTTTACTGAGAGTTTTATTTTTTTATTGTGGGCAAAGTGAATTACAAATCTTTCAAGGTAATATTTAAGGCACATTCTAATAATGAATGAGGGGCATTCCCACCACCAGTGTTGTCCTCCCTCCACCCCAATTCCCAGCATGCATCCCACTTCCCCTCTTCTACCCCCTGGCTATTATTACTGTTCCCCCCATGTACAACTTGATGTAAATTGGGTATCGTTTCTATTGTAAAAGACACCAGTTTTAACCCTAGAGGAGAGAGGTTTTTTTTCCCATAATTCAAAATAAATGTTTATATATGTCTTATTAATCCATATTCTCTTAGTCTAGTCTTGTATTTTTATACATTAGACAGGTTAGTCTTAGACTTTCACTCTGCAGAAAAGAGGAGAGAGGGAATGGGAGAAAAAGGAAGTCTCCACATTTAGTTCTGTTTTTTTTTTTTTTTTTTTTTTGGTTTTTGGGCCACACCTGGTGACGCTCAGGGGTTACTCCTGTCTATGCACTCAGAAGTCGCTCCTGGCTTGGGGGACCATATGGGAAACCGGGGGATCGAACCACGGTCAGGGGATCGAACCACGGTCCATCCAAGGCTAGCGCAGGCAAGGCAGGCACTTTATCTCTAGCGCCACCGCCCGGCCCCATTTAGTTCTGTTTTATAATAGAAAAATAATGGAACATTTCCAAGTACAATTAGTTTTTTTCAGTGACTATTTTTTATTACTTATGTTTCTTTTGGTTTTTGGTTTTGGGGCCACACCCCGTGACAATCAGGGGTTACTCCTGGCTATGAACTCAAAAATCTCTCCTGGCAGGCTCTAGAGATGCAGAAGATTGAACCCAAGTCCCTCCTGGATCAGCTGTGTGCAAAGCAAATGCCCTAGCACTGTGCTATAGCTTGGGAAACCTTTTTTATTACTTTTTTAAATAATTAAGCACAGTGAATACAAAACTGTTCATGCTTGAGTTTTTTTCATACAATGTATACATTTCTAGCCCCTTGTCCACAGTTTCCCCCACCCTGCTGCTGGCCTACTAGACAGACTTATACTTCTATCTTTCTCTCTCACTCACCACTCTTTATTTTTTTTTTAACATTTTTCTTTGCACTGTTTTAATCTAGGGGTACCACATGTACTTTATTGCCTTTCAGCATCCAATTCTTATCTAGAGTGATCAGTTTCAACTATCATTGTCAGAATGAAGCCTACACTACCTTAAATGTACTCTCTGTGCTTTCCTACCATGGACTTGTCTTCCTGGTCCTCATCTCTATTATCTCTGAATATTATTACTCTACTACCATTAATTTTTCTTATATTCCAAAAATAAATGTGATTATTATATATTTAACCTCTCCCTCTGGCTCATTTAACTTTGCTTAATACTCTCCATATATAATCATGTATAAGCAAATTTTATGCCTTGATATTTCATGACAGCTGCATAGTATTCCATTGAGTAGATGTACTGCTGTTTCTTTAGTCATTCATCTCTATTTGGAAACTTGGACTTGTAGATTTTGGGTATTATATGTACTTCTACAATGAACATAGTAATGCAGGGAACTTCGCTTTTTATTTTTTTATTAAATTTTTATTTTAAGCACCATGATTATAACCATGATTATAGTTGGGAGTTGGGTTTCAGTCACAAACAGAAAACTCCCCTTCACCAGTGCAACATTCCCACCCCCAGAGCCCCCTCCCTCCTTCCCATCCCCTGCCTGTATTCGAGACAGTCATTCTAGTACAGTTATTTTTTTTAAGTTCAGTAAGCTGTGTTTTTTTCTTTCTTAAAGGATAAGTGTTACAAATAATACAGTAGTAAAGGTGTGAAAGTGGCAATTGCCATTGTTTACATAGACCCAGCAAAATATGAGGAAAATGAAAAATAAATTTTTTTGACCTGATTACAAGAAGATATCATCCCAGAAGTTTATTGGCATAAGCCCAGAAGTTTATTCTGGGCTCCAGGCATACCAGTCTGTCCAACCCCTGAGTCATTCTCCATGGTCCCAGTGAAACTTTTTCACACTTTAGCTCAGGGGTCTCAAACTCAATTTAGCTGGGGGCTGCAGGAGGAAAAGTCAGGGTGATCCTTGAATGCAAAGTCAGTAGTAAGCCTTGAACATTGGGGGGTGTGACCCAAAAAACTAAAACAAAACAAAAAAAAAGATTCCTCTAGGGAAGGGCCACAAAATGTTGTACTGAAGGGCCAATTGTGGCCCGTAGGCTGTGAGTTTGAGACCCCTGCTTTAGCTGTTATTGGTGTCAGGTTCCTGTATTTCAAGATTCTAGATTATGTGCATTTCCTTCATTGAAGTCCAGCTGATGTGGAGCATCCTCTAGTTTTACCTCACCATTAGATGCAGAGACCTGCCCTGCTAGCAGGTTGTTGTTAAGTTGTCTGGGGGTTGACAGCACTTTTTAGAGTAAATCAATGCCAGAGCAGTGGTAGGGTCTTCCCTGGTAGACGTTTGCATCTTGGTAATGATATAGAAAATTGTGGTTGTTTCCATAGATGATATCCATTTTTCAGGGGTTTATGCGAATGCCTATTCTTCTGAGGCCTGAGCCAAATCATTATGCCAATGTTCAGGGTATAAGGCCAAACTGCACTACAAACTTTGTGTTCCCATCTCTCTTAGATAAGAACTTGTTTGCATTTATATTATTTTCCCATGTTAATGTGACTCTGCAAAAGAGAAACAATGCCAAAAGTTATTGTTGATGCATCTGGGGGTCGAGGGATCAAGTCCAATACTCAGAGTAACTTACTTCTAACATGAATTCTATACAGAGATACACTTCTACCAGCATTGCTGGTAGATCTCAAAAGGGAAAAATCAAGCAAACAAAAAAAAAAAACAGGAGGCAAAATCGTTTCTATATAAGAGGATATTCAAGAAAGAGTTATAGATATTAAGGGAATACATCTGAGATATACAAAGAAAATACACATGTCCCTTTTATGTTTTAACCCGGGGGTGGGGAGGTTGTTGAACTATGGCTTCCAGCATAATTAAGGATTCAAACTCCTTTCTGAGAGCAGGAAGCTTCAGCAGGCTACAGGAGGGAACAACATGGCTCCATGGTAGGCTTTTTGTCCAGGATTAGGGGAAGATGCAGCCTCTGGCTGCCCTCCACAGCCTTCTCTCTCCTTTCTCGCAGACCCCAGGTTTATCCTGGCCGCCTGCCTAGGATTTCAGCAAGGTGAGTTCTGTCGAGTAGTTTAAAGGGGACCCTAGGCCTCGCCCAGCCCCCATCCTGCACCAGAGGGGTGGATTGGGGGATGGGACTGTGAAATTACCTTCCCACTAATCCCCAATTTCAAACACCTTGGGGACTTTGGAATAAGCTTATTGGGAAAAAACAAAGTACACATAGGCTAAACATTTATTTCAGTCATTTTTATGGATGCTATTGACTGGTTACAGAATGCTAAATAATTATATCCTGATTTTTATTGATTTTGAAATAAACCTTTCCCTTGTAAGGAATCTTGATAAGATATAAAATACATTCTTTAATCTATTATCTTCCATTAACAAATACAAACTACTGAATATCTCTTGTTCAAGGTGTGAATTACATTAAATGAATATTAATAAACACAAATCTAAGGTTTTGGAATTATTTTGTCAATATGTTGTGTATTTTTCAGTATGTTTTATGGAAATGTCCTAATACTAATTTGTCTTTTATTTTTATTCATTAAATGAGGCTCATGACTATTTTGGTGCACAACTTTTCTTTAAGAATACATCATTGAGGGCCCAGAGAGATAGCACAGTGGCATTTGCCTTGCAAGCAGCCGATCCAGGACCAAAGGTGGTTGGTTCAAATCCCAGTGTCCCATATTGTCCTCCGTGCTTTCCAGGAGCTATTTCTGAGCAGACAGCCATAGTAACCCCTGAGCACTGCCGGGTGTGGCCTAAAAACAAAACAAAACAAAAAGAATACATTATTGAATATCAATAAATGAACATGCTATGCAGCTTAGTCTAGTAGAAAAAGTATATCTATTAAAAATAAATTATTCTGGGGCTGGAGAAATAGCACAGAGTTAGGGCATTTGTCTTGCAAGGAGCAGACCCAGAATGGACGGTGGTTCAAATCTCTGCATCCCATATTATAATAATTTTATTAATAATTAGTTGTCACATCTCTAGGGAATTCTAATTAAAAGTGCCACTTTGGGGCCAGAGAGGTGGCATAAGAGGTAGGGTGTTTGCCTTGCTATGTGCTAACCTAGGACCGACTCCCCCCATATGGTCCCCCAAGCACATAGCCAAGAGTAACCCCTGAGAGTCACCAGGTGTGTCCCCAAACAAAAACAAACAAAAAAAGTGCCACTTTGACTTTGTCTGATTTGTTGTATTTTGGTTTTTTTCCTCAAACCTGTGTTTTCTGTCATCTCCATGGAATTCAATACATTAGCTTTTCATGTGAACAGAAAGGATGGACTTTAGCATGAATATTTACCTTATTTAACATGCATCTGTTCCTTACATAGAAAGTAGATAAACATACTATTTTATAACTATGTCTTTTTCTTGAGCCAATAAATAAAGCTATTGCATATAGGCAAAATTTGTAGTGACATGATGTTACCAATTAAGATAAAAATCATATAGTATAAAAACACCTATTTAATAGTCATAATTTTCATATTTCTCTTTATTTTTTTCTGATATTATATGTTGTTTCTAATACCTGTTTTGATACTCTATAAGGCATTGCCTCCTGATCCATAATTTCACTTAAAT
Organism: Suncus etruscus; assembly: GCF_024139225.1. Classification (NCBI taxonomy): domain Eukaryota; kingdom Metazoa; phylum Chordata; class Mammalia; order Eulipotyphla; family Soricidae; genus Suncus; species Suncus etruscus. The sequence goes on from NC_064856.1 coordinate 99,524,790, forward strand.
TATAGACAATACAATTTTCAATGAAAAATGTATGTCCATGCTTTTCAATTTTATTTTTGAGTCACACTTGGTATCAGTCAGGGTTCACACCCACTGGGGGAGTCTGCATGAAGTCTGAATATCTAATCTGGTGAGTTATATGTAAGGCAAGAGCCCTCTTGACAGTAGTCCAATATCTTTAGCTTTTATTATTATAGCAATGAACACTTTTACTTATTGCCTGTCAACCGTTCTGTCACAATTACATTCTAGCCAATACTCATTGCTTGGTTCATGGCTTATTAATTTTTTGTAGTCAAAAATACTAAACTGAGTCATTTCATCCATCTTCTTCTTTCCCTTCTCCCTTCTTCCTTATCAAGAAAAATCACTGGCTCCTCTTAATTATTGATCTTATGCTATATACAGCTGTTGTAATTAGAAAGACCCTCCTCAGTTCTATCCCTAATTCGATTTTAATTTTTAAAATAATAATTTGTAATGAATTAACATTGGTTTATAAGATTTAAATATTTGCACATTTGAAGGTTTTACTTTAATTATACCATGTTCACCATATTCTACCATATACAGAAAGTTAAACTTTCAGTCTACTCTTTCACTAATTTGTTCAAATAAAATAATTTTTCATTTACTCTTTCTTTGTTGTTTTTTGTTTGTTTGTTTTTTGCTTTTTTGCTTTTGGGCCACACCATTTGACGCTCAGGTGCTACTCTTGGCTCTGCATTCAGAAATCGCTCCTGGCAGGCTGAGGGAACAATATGGGAAGCCAGGAATCAAACATAGGTCTACCCCCGGTTGGCCTCGTGCAAGACAAATGCCCTACCACTGTGCTATGATTTGGCTTCTAGGTAATAATGTTATGTGACTTTCATAACATTAGATCACTGTTATGCACTATCACTAATGCATTATATAACATTGAATTTTAGGATAAAAGTAGTTAGATGGCTTATGTATCGAACACTTCGTTTATTATTTTTAAGAGAAAAATAAGTAACTTGTCCTAGTGAAAGAAGAAATAAAACCTTCTGCAACAGTTGAAGTATCATTCAATGAAGTTATAAATAAGAAGTTCTCATGTATTTTTTTTCTTAAAAGCACATTTTTATGATGCCTTATTGAAGTCACTAGTTTAGCAAAACGAATGAGGCACTTGCTTAAGTTATAAACTGAATCTCCAATGTATTTGAAGATGAAAATTTAGAGAATTTGGAGCCTAAGAGATAGCATGGAGGTAAGGCGTTTGCCTTTCAATCAGAAGGATCGTGCTTCAAATCCTGGCATCCCATATGGTTCGCTGAGCCTGCCAGGAGCAATTTCTGAGCGTAGAGCCAGGAGTAACACCTGAGCGCTTCCGGCTGTGACCCAAAAATCAAAAACCAAAAAAAGAAAGAAAGAAAGAAAGAAAGAAAGAAAGAAAGAAAGAAAGAAAGAAAGAAAGAAAGAAAGAAAGAAAGAAAGAGAGAGAGAGAGAGAGAGAGAGAGAGAGAGAGAGAGAAAGAAAGAAAGAAAGAAAGAAAGAAAGAAAGAAAGAAAGAAAGAAAGAAAGAAAGAAAGAAAGAAAGAAAGAAAGAAAGAAAGAAAGAAAGAAAGAAAGAAAGAAAGAAAGAAAGAAAGAAAGAAAGAAAGAAAGAGAAAAGAAAAGAAAATTAAGAAAATTTAGAGAATTAGATGACCTAGAAGGTTAAATACATTATATTTGGTGAAAGTCGTTAAGTACTAGAGAATAATTCCTTTCAAGAGTTCTACATGAAAATCATGGAATAGTGAAGATATTATGTGGAACTCTTAATGAAATATGTCATAAGTTTATTTTCATATAGTTGAACATGATCTATCCCACTAATCGGTGACAGAAATAGTAAAAATCTCCAGAAAATGATCTTGGAAACTGCTGCAAACCCAATAAACAAATTAAGAATATAAAGTTTAAGAAATAAAGGAAGAACATAAAAAATTCCCAATTTGTTTTGCAAAAGAATATTAGGCTAATTCACATGTAATTGTATTATTTCACAATGCTTAATATTAATGATTAAACTTTTGAGTATTATCAAAAGATCAGACATATTCCATAACCTCTGTTGACATAAGAATTTTATGCTCAAATATTTAAGCTTTACTGTTAAGAGTAAAATATGTCTTCTTCATATAGCTAAACTAAACCTGCTCACTAAATGCTTAATGATGTTAATCTAACATGTTTAGACATAAAATGGTGATAATTATTCCATTAAGTATTATGTCTAAAAATGTAAAATGACCCTAAAATCATGCAACTAATATTTAAAAAATATTATAGTGAGCTGGAGATATCATACACTTGGTGAGATACTTGATCCTTGAATTGTACACATATGACCTTGGTTCAAAACCAAGCACTCCTATATGGTCTTCTGAATCCCACCAGAATTGATCCAGGAGAATTAAATAGTAGTATGTTCAAACAAAACAAAACAAACTAAAATGTCAGAAAAAAATCACAATAAAACCCAAAACTAATAAGTAAACCTTCGTAAAGAACTTCTAATTATGTACAAAATGTTATATTTACTTTATAGTTTTGAAGATTTATAACTCTTTTCATGCTAGGTGAATATGCTATAATTATATAATAACCACAGGAGATAAGATCACAGTAAATAGAGTTACTTTACTAATTGAAAATTCAAGAGAATAAGGTGACATTTTCTCAATAATCACAATTATTAACACTGATACCACTGTGTTAAAGTAAGGTACATCTCCTTTTTGATTTCCTTAAAGTAAATCTTAAAAATTTATATCAGGGAATTATTTGGAAAATATTTATAATAACACACAAACAGGATTATATAGTTTTATAAAATTAATATTGATTTTTTAATTTTCTTGACTTGACTTAGCTTTTGCTTTATTCTGTCAATTTGCTTAGTTTGTAAACTATAAACCTCATCTGCATATTGTGTGCTTTCAAGTACACAAAGAACAGAATGAAACTAATGCCCAATTAGTATGTAGTCTAATTTAATCTAATTAGTATGCAATTAAATTTGTATGTAAAGTAATTTAAGTACTTTAAGATGTACTTAGTTGAATTGTTATTCTTTATCAAAAGTCAATGAAAAGATACTAAATGATTACCGCAAGAGAACATAAAAAAGTATGCAAACTCAACTTTTAGAAACGGGTAGAAATTCTGTATTATATCATTTTCATTAGCAAAAGTTATTAAGAGGAAAGTTAATTGAACACAAGATTTACATTTTTTAGATGGATGATAGTCTATAAAGCAAGATAATTGATAATATAATTATGCTCTAAATATTATTTTATTATTTTCATTGTTGTGGGCTTCAGACCTGCATTGCTTAGGGTACTCAAAAAAGAATCCAGAGCTTTGAGCATACATAGCATTTACTTCTGTCATGTGTTTATTCTCTACTCAAATATGAATTAAGCCCCATATTTGCATAAGTGAATATCTTATATTTTGCATAAATATATAGTAGTGCTATATACATTTATCCATTACTGCAGTGAATCATAGACTGCAATATCTGCTAAAGAACTAAAAACATCAAAATGTAAATAAAAATTTAAGAAATAATAGATATCAATCCGTCAAACCAAAAATAACAGACTAAATTCGTTTTTAGTTTGTAGGGGAATCTGAGAATGACATTAAATTTTATTCATCAACCAAGATTATTGGGGGAGACATTGAACATTAAAGATAGATCAAATATATAGGATATACTGAGCATAGGAAATAATAGTGATAAAAAGTATCTGAAGTTTGGCCAAATAATACCATGTAAGAGCTCTTTTCAGTTCAATTCCTCCTACCACATATGACCTCCTGAGCAGAGTGAGACTCACATTGTAAAAACAAAGTGAAGTTATTTACTTTCAAAAGAGAAAATGTTCAGGTATTTTATCTTCTGTACATTAGGAGCTATATTATTATGCAAACACACTAAGCTATTACTACTGAGCCAAAGCCACTAATTTTAAGGAATAATTTTTTCGATGCTGCAATCACATCCTTGTTCCGAAGGCTGTATATCATAGGGTTCAACATTGGAGTCACTGTGGTGTAGAAAAGAGACAGAAGCTTATCAATGCCTGAAGACTGAGTAGATTTCGGAGTAAGGTAAATGATGGTTGCAGATACAAAAAATAAAAGCACAACCATCAAGTGGGAAGCACAGGTTGAGAAGGCTTTGGCCCGTCCTGTGGCTGTTGGCAACTGCAGAATGGTCCAAATGATTTTGCTGTAAGAAACAAGGATCAGCATAAAAGGAGCTACAACAATGATCACAGCTGCTATATAAAGAGTTACCTCTTGAAGAAAAGTGTTTCCACAGGCTAGTTTCAGAACAGGGAGGATGTCACAGCAGAAGTGCTTAATTTCTTTAGAATGACAGAAGTTGAGAGAGAAAATCTGACTTGTTTGCCATATCTGCAGTGGGATGCCACCAGTCCAGGAGCCAACAACCAGCTGGACACAAGTCCTGTGGTTCATAACTAGAGGGTAGTGCAGAGGTTTACATATGGCCACGTAGCGGTCATAGGACATCACAGTTAGTAAGAAACATTCTGTGGCTCCCAGGGATATAGAGCAATACATTTGGAAGGCACATTCTGCCTTAGAAATGCTTCTGTCTTGAGTCCATAGGTCCTTCAGCATCCTGGGGAGAGTGACTGACACATAACAGATTTCCAGTGAAGAGAAATTTGCCAGGAAAAAATACATGGGTTTCTGTAGCGCAGGGTCAAATCTGGTTACTATTATTATGAGACCATTTCCAATTAAGACCATCATGTATATGATTACAAAAAGTCCAAATAATACTCCTTGGAGCTTTGGAAGGTCAGAAAATCCCTGGAAGATAAATTGCACCATCGTGGATATGTTGGCTTTTCCTTTCATGTCTTCATATTTCATATCTAGGATTGAATAAATTAGAAGTAAAAATGCTTTCCTTTTCCAATTTTTTTTAGTTCTTAAGTATAGTAGAAAATATGCAAGTGATTATTTTCATTCCCTGCATATACACATTATATGATTCATGGATACTTAAAAAGTATGATTCATAGTGCTTAAAAATGTTTGATACTTAAAATGTATGATGCTTTTTGCTATTGTAAATCCAAAGAGAAAACACTATAAATAATTCTTTGCAATTTGTAATTATAACTGTTGAAGTTGCAGTATTTTAATAAACATTTTGTTATTTATTTGAATTTGCAAGCATTTTAGGAAAAGTTAGTTTAATTGTAACATCATCATTATTTACTTTGTAAATTTGTAAATTTAATTAGATTATATTTCTGGGAAGAATTTGTATGTCATTAAATAGTTTATAGTGTGGAATAAAGTAAAAAGTAATTACTTTTGGCTGGAGTGATAGTACAGAAGGATGGGCATACCATATGGTCAACTATGCACTGCCAAAAATAATTACTGAGCATAGCATAGAGCCCAGACTAACCTCTGACCACTTCCAGATGTGACTAAAAACAAAACAATAAAAATTCTTTCTTTTCTTTTTTCTTTTTTTTTTTTTTTTTTGGTTTTTGGGTCACACCTGGCCACATTCAGGGGAAAAATTATTTTCATGTAATCTTTTAAAGCATCCTTTTATATTTAAAATTGAGTATAATTATCCAAATTAATCATAAAATAAGGAAAATCTAAATATTGCATATAAATTCATTTTACTACCTCACAGTGTAAGATCTATTATTTCAATAGTAATAAATTTGTACTTGATGTGTAGTATGTGGGATTTTCTATTCACATAGCACTGAATAGTAAATATAGTTATTTGTTTTCAAAAGCAATTCTAAACACATTAACTCCTCATATAGACTTACCAGATTCAATGCAACGAGTGAGACATCGTCATCATTAATTTCTGATGATTTTTGAGTTAAACTTATCCTCATTTATCGATTTCTTTCTATCCAATGTTTTATTTGATATGTGCATTTATGCATTTAAGTATAAAAATCTGTCTTTAATTAATTGCAAGTGAGTCATGTGAGTTGATTATTTGTAATTCTAAAATATATATAATACTGGTTCTTACTAAAAATTCACAGTTTTGCAAACTTCCTCTTCTCCATATGCTTAATATAAATTAACTCTTCTTCTCTATGTATATACACACATATAAAGGACATCTATATTATATAAAGGTTATATAATTTAAAATTATTTTCCTCCTCTATTTCTCTCCTGTCCTATTTTGTGCTTGTCAATTAATTGTTACAGGTAGCATATTACTTTTTTCAGTCTGTACTATATAACTCATATTGACAATTAAAGAATTGAAAATCAACAACTCTCGGTGAAAGAAGCTAACGGAGGTAGATTATTTTAAGAATATTCAGTGTAGATGATATTTTTCTTTCATCAATAAAATGTCAATAAATAATGTCAAGTGTGATAACACCAATGCAAAATTTTGTTATCCTGAGATCTTTGTGATTAATGGACATATATAAAGTATTTTGAGTATCTATAGTCTTATAGTGTATATTAAACTATAGATAGTTACTAATGGTTCTTAAAATATGCATCTGAATTTTCACTTCTCCCAATTAAAGTGAGTGATGACTAAATGTGAAAGATAGCTAAGTTTATGAGAGTGGCAAATAGCGGAAGGAAGGAAGGAAGGAAGGAAGGAAGGAAGGAAGGAAGGAAGGAAGGAAGGAAGGAAGGAAGGAAGGAAGGAAGGAAGGAAGGAAGGAAGGAAGGAAGGAAGGAAGGAAGGAAGGAAGGAAGGAAGGAAGGAAGGAAGGAAGGAAATATATTTTAAAAGATGAAATATCTGGGGCCAGAGAGATAGCATGGAGGTTGTTTGCCTTGCATACGAAAGGACAGTGATTCAAATCCTTGCATCCCATATGGTCCCCAGAGCCTGTCAGGAGTGATTTCTGAGCATAAAGCCAGGAGTAAGCCCTGAGCGCTGCCGGCTATGACACCCCCCCAAAAAAAAAATTTTAGAATATCAGGGCCCAGCAGGGTGGTGTGATGTGGTATGGAGTCTGCCCTGCCCGCTCTATCTTAGGACGAACCTCAGTTTGATCCTTTGGCATCGCATATGGTCCCCCAAGCCAGGAGCGATTTCTGAGCACATAGCTAGGAATAACCCCTGAGCCACACCGGGTGTGGCCCAAAACAACAACAACAAAAAATATATATGTATATATATGTGTGTATATATATATTATATTATATATCATTCAGTATACCAAATAAGCTATATAGCAGGATCTGTTTTTGATACACTATCAGAACATTTACAAATGTTTTATTCTATATAATTTAAAGTACAAATGAATATTTAGACAAAACTAACTTATTTTGTTATGTACACTAGCATACCAATGTAGAATTGTCAGCTTTCTATATTAGCATGTAATCAGTTACAATATTGTAAACAGCAGTGTCTAAAAGAAAAATTGAATGAGAGAGAGGGAGAGGAAGATCTGCCCCAAAGGCTGACAGGGGGGAGAGCAAAATGGAGTGTGATATGTAAAAGGAGGCCATTGATGGTGGGATATGTGTGCTGTTGAAGGGTGTTGTACATTGTCTGACTGAAATTTAATTATGAACAACTTTGTAACTGCATATCTCAAGATGCTTCAATAAAAAAAACACATGTAGTCAGGTAATCATTAACTTTAGAAACTGACATTGTTTTTAATTATTTTTATTGATCATATTGTTTTTGTTAATTTTTCTTTGTCATATACATTTTTGTATATCATTTCCAACTCTTTACAACTGTATTAATTGAAAAAGTAAAAAAAATTAAATCTCTAAATAATTCCCCCCAAAATACAATTTAGTACTTTTTTTTAAAATAGAATATATACTATGAAGATTATGTGTTACAATTATAAATTTTTACCCTTATAATTTATTTGTAAAACAAAGTTTGTGTATTATAATTAATTGGGCTCAATTAAAATATGCAAAAGCCACTTTTTAAATTTTAATATTCTTAACATCCAATTTTTAGCTGAACATTTATTTAGCTCTTATATTGCAACCAAAAGAGGTTAATAAACTTCCTCAAAATTTGTAAAGTGGCCACTGTTTTTTTTTCCTTTCATGAATTCATGGAAATTCTGTTTTATTCAATAAAGTTTGTATTTCAAATACAATATCAACAAAACTAAATTAGTATTTTACAATTTTTAGCAAATGGCTGTTTTACTTATGTGAAAATATATTTGCTAAATAAATATATACAGAAAAAAATCTTTGCTTACCTGCTTGGTTTGGGAAAATATAATACTTTCCTATGTTAAGTGAATTAAAAGAAATAAAAGTAAAAAAGTATTTTGTCATGAAGGAAGATAATTTACTAGATGCAGAAGTGAAAAATTTTTTCAATCAGGTTCTACTGTCACTTAAAAATATTTCTCGTTAAGTACAAATTGGACTTTACCCTGGGAATCAACTTCTTTTCCCAGGTCCCTCTTTAATTAACTGATTCACTGAGCCAATACAACTACAAGCATCCTAGGTTGTAAACTTATTTTAAATGGTCAATTCCTCTTCTTCTTCTTCTTCTTCTTTTTTTTTTTTTTGGTTTGGTAATCATTAAAAATAAAAGCAACAAAATGTAAATAACTGTCATACAATGATAGAAAGTTTTCTTTTAAAATACACAAGTTTTAACCCTAAAAGGAGAGAGCTTTTATTTCCTATAATTCAAAAAGGTGTTTATATATGAGAGTCTTATTCTATATTCTCTTAGTCTTCTATTTTTACACATTACACAGGTTAGTCATAGACTCAGTCACTGCAAAAAAGGAGGATAGAGGGAATGGGAGAAAAAGGAAGGCTCCACATTCGGTTCTAGTTTCATTAAAAAAAATGGAAAAATTTCCAAGCACAATTCATTATTTTCCAGATACATTTTTTCTGTTTTTTTTTTTTTTTTTTTTTTTTTTGGTTTATGGGACAGGCTCTGGGGATACTGGGGATAGAACCCATGTCTATCCTGGGTCAGCTGTATGCAAGGCAAACACCCTACCGCTGTGCTATCACTCCAGACCCCCATTTTTATTATTATTATTTTTTAAATAATTATTTTAAGCACCTTGAATACAAAACTGTTCATGCTTGAGTTTCAGTTAGACAATGTCTACATTTCCAGCCACCAATGTCTCCAGTTTTCCTTCCCCTGCTGCTGGCCTACTAGACATTTTACTTCTCTCTCTCTCTCTCTCTCTCTCTCTCTCTCTCTCTCTCTCTCTCTCTCTCTCTCTCTCTCTCTCTCTCTCTCTCTCTCTCTCTCGCCTATTAGACATTTTACTTCTCCCCTACCCTCTTTCTCACTTACTAGATATTTTACTTCTCTCTCTCCCCTCTCTCTCTCCTACTAGACAGACATATTACGTCTCTCTCTCTCTCTCTCTCTCTCTCTCTCTCTCTCTCTCTCTCTCTCTCTCTCTCTCTCTCCCTCTTTCTCTCTCGCCTACTAGGCAGACATTTTACTTCTTTCTCTCCCCCTCTATCTTTCTGTCTCTCTCTCTCTCCTCTCTCTCAACTTTTACTTTTCTTTTTAACAATGTTGTTTGCACTATTTTAATGTAGGGGTACCATATGCACTTTATCATCTTTCAGAACCCAGTTTTTTTAAATATATTTTTATTTAAGTAACATGATTAGAGTTGGATTACAGTCACAAACAGAACACCCCACCTTCACCAGTATAACATTCCCCACTCCTATTGCCCCTCCCCCTTTCCCAACCCTTGCCTGTATTCGAGACAGGCATTCTACTACAGTTATTTGTTTTTAAGTTCAGTAAATTGTTTTTTTCTTTTCCTAAAGGATAAGGGTTAAAAAAAATAATAGTAAAGGTTTGACAATGGCAATTGCCGTTGTTTGCATAGGCCCAGAATAATATGGGGAAAAAGGAGAAAAATCCTTGGCTTGATTGCGTAAGACCGACTCTGGGCTCCAGGCATACCAGTCTGAACAACCCGAGTCATTCTCCATGGTCCCAGTGAAACTTTTTCACACTTTAGCTATTGTTGGTCAGAACCCAGTTTTTATCCAGAATGATCAGTTCCAACTGATCACTTTATCTTTATACTCTCTTACAGATAGTTTAAACTACCTGTAAACTACCTAAATGAACTCTCCGTTCATTGTGACAAGCTTCCTACCATGGACTGGTTTCCTTGTCCTCATCTCTATTGTCTCTGGATATTATTATTGTACTATCTTTTATTTATCTTATTTTCTATAAATAAATGATATTATTATATATCTAATTATATTAGTTAATCAATATATAATTGATTATATCATATTTCTATTTCTATATTATCATATATAATTATAAATATAAATATGTATAATTTAAATGTATATTTAATTTTATAATATAAATATATAACATAATATTTATATATAATATGTAGCATATTAATATGATAATGTATTTTAATATAAATATATATTTGATTTAATTAATTTAAAATATATAATTAAATAGAATTAATATATAATTAAATATATAAATACAAACATTTATATTTATATATGTATATATTATATTATATTAAATTATAATAATATAATCAATATAACATGTAAAGGATTAGTGATATTGATAAATTAATAATTATTAATTAATATGATGATTTTGTGTTAGTTAATATAATAATTAATTGAGAGTTAATTAATATCTTCATTTGGCTCATTCAATTCAACATAATACTCTACATACCTATTCATGTATAAGCAAATTTCATGCCTTGATTATTTATGACAGCTGCATTTTATTCCATTGTGTAGATGCACCCCTGTTTCTTTAGCCACTCATCTGTATTTGGACACTTGGGCTTCTAGATTTTCTTAATTATATGTAGTGCTACAATGAACATATAAATTCAAGGAACTTTTCTATATGGTGTTTTTTGGGTTCCTAGGGTATATTCCTAAAAATTATATTGCTGGATCATATGAAATTTTTTGAGGCATTTCTAGATTTTTTTCAGATAATTAGATAATATTTCTAGATTTTGAGGGATATCCATATTCTTTTCTAATAAATGCCAAACCAGTCTACAGTTTCATCAGCAGTGAATGATAGTCCCTTTCTCCCTGTATCATTGCCAGTACTGTTTGTTCTTGTTCTTTGAGCAAGAATAATTCTTAACATCAAACTAAGTCACAAAATGACACAGTGTTTCAAGGAGAACTGGAAAACTATTTCAGATTTTACTACTTTATGTCTACTTACTTTTCTCCATTTCTGTTGTGAATTTTCCACCATTGTGAAAATTCAAAATTCTAAGTAGCTCTCATAAAATTACAGGTAATCTTTGACTTTGGGGTTATTATGACTATCCATAGATAAATAGTTATCCTATGTTAGGTGGTCTGTCATTGCAGATTATAAGAACCAGAGAGGAGAGTATAAGCATAAATTTATTAAGGCTTACTGATGGGGATATGAAAGTCAAAGTGACTTTGAGCATCAAACAAGGGGAAAGCAGGCAATTTATACATTAATTGTTTGGGCTTTCTACACCCCAATCCACATTTTTAGTATTACCTAAAGAGAAGTAAATGTATAGAAATAAATGTAGCAGTTAGAAAATTCTGATAGAACTATGACATACATAGTTTTTCTCCTGGTCAAGACTTTCTGCTTTACTAGTAGATATGATATTCTGCAGCCTCATTTCAAGGCTCTGTACAGTCTGACTACTTCTGTTGTTTTCTAAAACTTAAGTCTTATATTGGGTCATGTCACATAACAGACAAAGTAAATAACAAAGCAAAACAAACAAGCAAACAAAAAAACAAAAACAGAAAGCTACAATAATAAACAAAACAAAAGAAATTCATAAAAAATAAAATATTACAACTTAGGTATGTATTTATACTTATACCAATGATTATGAGTATGATTCCAGAGGCATAGATTTTAAAAGAACATCTAGCTCTTTATTATTATTGAAGATTCAATAACCCAGTCATCACTTTATAATTGTGACATTTTCAGATTTATTTTAGTTTAGTCATCCAAACATATCTGCAATATAATTTTATGTGTTAATCCTTACATTTAAGGAAACTGAAGCAAGGAAAGTCTCTTCGACAAGTGATTTTGGGAAAACTGGTCAATTACATACAAAAACATAATCTCAGACCTCTCTTTAATGCCATGCACTAAATTCAAATAAAAATGAATTAAAGACTTTTATATTAGACCTGAAAATATAAGGTAGATAGAGGAAAACAGGCAAAACACTCTGTGACACCGTGACTAAAGGCATCTTCAAGGAAGAAACACCACAGACCAAGCAAGTGGAAGCAGAAATAAGCAAATCGGATTATATTAAACTGAGAAGCATCTACATTTCAAAGGATATGTGATTGAGATACAAATGCTACTTATGGAATGGGAGTATTCACCCAATACCCATCTGATAAAGAGTTGATATATACGATATATGTTACTGACAGATGTAACAAGAAATAATATATAAACCCATCAAAAAATGGGGAGAACAAATGAACAGACATATGCATTCTAGACCTGCTAGTTTTTAATCTATGGTATTTCTCTGATATTTCCCTAGAAACTGTCCTTCCTGTGACCCTAGAAACAAGATGGAGTTTTGAGATAAGTAGTTCCCAATCAACAGTCAGAGATAGTCTTTTGCCTTGCAAGCAGCTGACACGCCTTGAATTTTGAAACCTTGATGGTCAATCCTCAGGGTTACCATGAGTAATCCATGAATATGCAGGATATGGGCCCAAAATAGAGCAAAATTTTAAAACAAGTATAAAATATTACTTAGGGCTTCACTGATATAAATGGGTTTAAAAAGTAAAATGTAACTATCTATATATGAGTGATTTTCTATGCTTGACTACAATTATAATCCCTAAGACATATTTTTTGAAAAAAAAAAAAAAAAAAGCTAGCATAAATCCACAGAAACAAGCAAGAAGTTCCTAAGGAGAATTGCTGATTTTGAAATTGGAAACTAAGAGGCCAGGTATTAGTTACTCTAATAGCATATGGAAATTTTCCTTGACATTCTAGCTCACTGATTTAATAATCCTACACTTAAAAGGGTTAAAAGCACTGAAAGATTAATCAAACTAGGGTTAGAGATATGGTATAGCTGCTGGGAGGTACATATTCTTTCCACCTCAGACTTTCCAAATTAAATTTCTGGTATCCCATAAGGCCCCCTGTGCACTACTAGGAATAATCTCTAAATACAGACTTAGGAAAAACTCAATTGTGACCCAAAATAAAAGTAAACCAAAATTATACTGACTAGTAACATGCAGTTTGTAAACTTTAAAATGATTTCTAACACATTACTTCTCCTTAAATTCTTATAAAAATTCATTTAAGATAATGAATTGCTGTAAGATTATTTTGAACTCCTCTTATGAAAAAAGTAAACTAACCTGAAGACAATTGTTTTGGGACCTTAATGCTAAATGTTAACATAGTGATATATGCAAGCTTCCTTATTGAAATATGTAGGCATTCTATATATCCAGTGCTTTGGAATAATCTTATTAGGAAAAAACAAAGTACACATAGGCTAACCACTTATTTCAGTTATTTTTATGGATGATATTCACTGGTTACAGAACACTAAATAATTATATCCCGATTTTTATTGATTTTGAAAAACCTTTTTTCCTTGTGAGGAATCTTGATAAGCCATAAAATGCATCTTTAATCTATTATTTTCCATTAACAAATACCAATTACTGAACATCTTTTATTCAAGCTGTGAATTAATTAAATGAATACTAATAAACACAAGTTGAAGGTTTTTAAAATTGTTTTGTCAATATGTTGTATATTTTTCAGCATGTTTCTAAAACTAATTTGATTTTGATTTTTTATGGATTACATGATGCTCATGACTATTACGATGCAAGGCTTTTCTTTAAGCATACATCACTGAATACAGATAAATGGACATGCTATGCAGCTTATTCTAGTAGGAAAAACATATCTATTAAAATAAATTATCCTGGGGCAGGAGAGATAGCACAGTGGTAGGGCATTTGCCTTGCATGCAGCAGACCCAGGACAAATGGGGGTTCGAAACCTAACATTCCATATGTTCCCCCTGGTCTGCCAGGAGCAATTTCTGAGTGCAGAGCCAGGACTAACCCCTGAGCGCTGCTAGGTTAACCCAAAAACAGAAACAAAAATAATTAAATAAATAATTCCACTCTAATGACAAAACTGATGATGGAATTCATCTAGATATTAGAATAAATAAATATATTGGCACTTTGGTCTTGAATGTAGTACCTTAAAAGAGAGGTGCATTTACGACCCTGTAAATCAATGTTAAGGCATTTCAAAATAAATAAAATAGAAAACCCCCTAAAAGTATAATAGGAGATAAGTGTTTAACTCACAAGAAAGGTGATGTTCAGAGCTGCATTGTTCTTCTACTAAACATATGAAAAGCAGACTAAGCACTTGCTTTTAAACACTTAACACTATCTTTTAAGGAATAACTTTCTCAGTGCTGCAACTACATCTTTGTTCCGAAGACTGTATATCATTGGATTAAACATTGGAGTTACTATGGTGTAGAAAAGAGACAACAGTTTATCAATCCCTGCAGAATGTGTCGATTTAGGTCTTAGGTAGGTGATGGTAGCAGATCCAAAAAATAAAAGCACAACCACCAAATGGGAAGAACAAGTCGAGAAGGCTTTGGCCCGTCCTGTAGCTGTTGGCAACTGCAGAATGGTGCATATGATTTTGCTATAAGAGACAAGTATTAAGATGAAAGGAACTGCAACGAAGAGCAGAGCCACTAAATAGACAGAGATCTCGTGCACAAAAGTATTTCCACAGGCGAGATTGAGAATAGGAGGGATGTCACAGAAGAAGTGCTTAATTTTATTGGATTTACAAAAATCCAGAGAGAATATCTGACAGGTTTGCCCTATCTGAACTGGAATTCCACCGATCCAGGAGCCAACAGCCAGCTGGACACACACCTTGTGGTTCATGACTAGAGGATAGTGCAGAGGGTTACAAATGGCCACATAGCGGTCATAGGACATGACAGCCAGAAGAAAACACTCTGTGGCTCCCAGTATAAGAAAGAAGCACATTTGGGTGGCACAGTCCAGTGTAGAAATGCTTCTATCCTGAGTCCACAAGTTCTTCAGAATTCTGGGAAGAGTGACTGACACATAACAAATTTCCAATGAGGAAAAATTTGCCAGGAAAAAATACATTGGTTTCTGTAATGCAGGGTCAAGGCTGGTTATTATAATTATAAGGCTATTTCCCATTATGATAATTAAATAAATGATGGAGAAAATTCCAAATAATAAACCTTGAAGCTCTGGAAGGTCAGAAAAGCCCAAAAGAATAAATTGGCTCACTGTGGAGAAATTCCTTTTTTCTATGAATGCTTCATATGTCATCTGTAGAGATGATTAAATAAGAGAAGTTAAAACCCTCAGATGTTATGCTAAAAACGTCATTTGAATGAGTTTCTTTGAAAATAAGTAGTGACTGAGAAGTGACAATTTTAAGGATTGATTTTAAGTGCTTAAGTCTAATAAAAATTTTCTTCTACAAATTATTCTATATTTTAAAATATGTTTATTTCTCTTATCAATTTAATGCACACTAATGCTTTAGTAATGATTAGTGTAGATGGTAGAAGAAAGAACTGCCTCTTTCTGAAAAAAACTCATGCAACCATATTTTATTAAGTTATTACTATTGTCAGAAATGTCCATTCCTTATATTCTCTTAATCATATTCCCCTTTAATAGACGATGTTATGTCATTCTTCAGTCACATATTAACATATATTTAGAGACCACAGCTCTTGTAAAACTCAAGGAAACATTGGTAGAGAACTTAAAATAATTTGTGAAGTCTTCTGAGCTTAGAATAACAAAACTTCAACCTCAACTTTTATTTTTAAATACAGCTTTATAAATATCCAATAGAATGCTAAAACAATCATACACGAAGAAATAAGATTCTCATCAGGATAATAAATCATGTGTTTATCTTCTATACATTGTGGAACCTAAAAAAAAAAAAAAAAACTTCCACAAAATTTGCAGCATAATTGCAGGTTTTCTGACTCATAGAATTTTAGATTCTTCTATTTCTACAACTGTGGAAGATGAGCTGCTATGCCATATAACTAAATGTAACAATGTTGTTTTTATAATATTGATTATATCAACATACTAAAATGCATATAATGGTTGCATTTAAATGTGAGCATTAAGTTAAATCAATGTGAAATATTACACATTGTAAATGTAGAGTATTTTTATTTTGACATAATTCTAAAAAGGTATAAATAAAATCATGTCATGAAGCTCTTAGCATCTTCATTATGAAATGCAGCACTTAACAGGCAATTATTTAATATTATTTTGATGCAAACCCCAATTAAGTTTTGCCTATTTATATCAATAATTGAATTATTTATAGAAAAAACACATCTACAATACAAAAATTTCATGGAATCTTATAGCTTAATAAATCTTATCACTTATAATGTTCTGATTATTATTATGAGTATATGACAGTGACAAAATATTTTTTCTTCACCTTATGAATAAACACACTAAATACAATAAATAAAATACAAAAATGCAATATAATATTGCGTATTTTCTATTTTTAAATGTCAAAAAATTAAAAAAAACAAAATTTGCATTTATTGTGTTTTTTATGTTAACAAAACAAAGTTTGGCATTTTGCTTTCTCTACATAATCAAATTTAATATCAGCAATGTTTTTAATACTTAAAGATTTATGCAGAATTAAACTTGATATTGGCATATAATGACTGCTTAACTATTGGATTGTTATTAAGTATTGAGCTTACCTTTAGTGATTAATTAAAAGCACAAATAATAATAACATAGAAGTATTTTTGAATGGGAGTAGTTTTCTTTTGTTTGAAACAGAGGGTAAACACCATAGGTTCTATCTTCTATTGTCATATTAAATCCTGCTCTTTAAATAGGAAATGGTTTTAACACTAGGGATTATGCTTTAACCCTCCTTTCCCAGGTCACTTTCAGCTTCAGCTAATGATCTTTGTCACTAAAGGAGTTTGATACAATTAGTTAGGACAGATAATACATGAACTTAATTTCTTGTTTGAGGAAGGTATTCAAAATAATGATAATGGAGCAATATATTTTAAAAACTAGATTATAAAGAGTCTGTAAAATCTTTAAAAACTAAGAGGACTATGAGTCAAGAATCTAATAACCTGTAGAATATTACAATGATTTTGAGACCAGAGTGGTTGCACAAGCGATAAGTTGTCTGCCTTGCCTGCACAAACTGCATTTTGATCCCCCATGTACCATATGGTCCCCCAAGTCTGGAGCTATTTCTGAGCGCATAGCCAGGAATAACCCCTGAGCATCACCAGGTGTGGGCCCAAAACAGACAAACAAACAAAAGCAAAATAAAAACAACAAAAATAATATTAAAATCATTTTGAATTTTTTAGTTAAAAAGACACAAATTTTCAGTTCCTGCAGATTGAGTTGGGGCTTTAGTAGATGGTGTGAGAAGATCCAAAGAATAAAACCACAACTATGAGATGAGAAATGCAGATAAAGTAGAGTTCATACTGACCAGTGGCTTAAGGCAGCATTAGAATGGGTCAAAATATTTCCATCTAATAACTGAGAGAGAAAAAATATGTTATTAACAATATAGCAAATTCATAGAGCACTTCTCATTAAGTGAAGTAATAAGAAGGCTGTGATTGAAATAAAATGGAACCCTAGATGCCACTCAAAAATTGGCTTGGTTAGAGTTACAGACAAGCATGTGAAACCTTGATATAGTTACCTTTACCAACTATGAATTCCAGTAATACAGGACCGAAGATGATATACATCTTTTGGTCCATGACCATAGGGTAAGGTAGGGAGAGTTATAAATGGCTACATAGTAGTCATAGGACATCACAGGTAGGATAAAACCTTCAGTATTTTCAGAATAAGGAGGAAGAACATATGAGTAGAGTACTCTAAAGTGGAAATACTTCCTTTCCAAGTCTTCAGTTTCTTCCAAATCTTAATCATTGTCACAGATAGAGACATTCAAAGAAGAAAAGTTTGTTCTAGAATGTTTTTTCATTTGTCTATGTCAAATCTGGTTAGGATAATTATAAGGTTATCCCCAATTAAATTAATCATATAAATGATGGAAAAATGCAAATAATGTCCTTTTGAGATTTGGAAGACCAGAAACTCCCAGGAGGCCAAATATATTGTTTTCTCCTTTCTTTTATTCATAGTTAATATGTAGGAATGATTTAAACTGTACAAGACATTATTTCATACTCCTTGAACTTTGATTTATAATAAATTAAAGAATCATACTCTTCTCTATTTTTTACATTGTTAAATTAATCACATGGTCCTTTTTTGTTTGTTTGTTTGTTTTGTTTTACTTTGGGACCACACCCAGTGGTGCTCAGTATTTACTCCTGGCTCTGCACTGAGAAATCGCTCCTGGCACTCTCAGGGGACCATCTGGGATGCAGGGATCAAACCCAGTCTGTCCAGGATTGGCAGCATGCAAGGCAAACACTATACCGCTGTGCTATCACTCACTACCCCGTCTTTTTGGTTTTTGAAACACATGTTTTTTAAAAATGTGGTGAAATTTGAATTATAGCTAAGCATATTTAAAAGAACAAAATATCTTTAAACTATGTATGCTCCTCTCTTTGGAAGGTCAAAATAAACCTGACTTTGCTTTTTTTTTTGGGGGGGGGTGGGCGCACATAGCGGTGCCCAGGATTACTCTTGGCTTTCTGCTCAGAAATTGCTCCTGACAGGCATGGGAGATCATATGGAATGCCTGGATTCCAACCACCATTGGTCCTAGATCGGCCGCTTGCAAGGCAAATGCCCTACTGCTGTGCTATCTCTCTGGCCCCAACTTTGCTATTTTTAAGAACATTAAAAAGCACAATTAAAAATGTTTATTTTATGTAAATTCACTACAGTGACAGATACTGCACTTGTAATATTTTAATGCTGGATTTGTTAATGTTTAAATTAGTGTTATGCTGTAACATTCTCAAAACATTATTTTTACTGATATTAAGCATATATAAATTATTTTATTATATTCTATACTTAATAAATATGTATATGTTTACATTTAATATCTAAACTCATTTATTTTAACATTAGGCTTATAAAAATAAAAAATAATAATTATTTTAATTTTTAATGTAAAGAACCAGGACTAAAAAGGCTACTTCAGATCAAAGATATGATCAATATGTAAATAGTGTTCTAAAAGAGGAATTTGAAGAATTGATACTAATCAAGAGATAAAAAGTATTCTTTTGGGAAAAAAAAGAACTGGGAGGATTCTGTCTCGAGGTTATAAATATCAATTTAAAAGTAGATAAGAAAAAAAGAAAAACAAAACAAAAACAAAACAAAATTAAAAAAATCAACTACTAAAAAAAGCACCCAGCTACTAAAAATAACCACCATCATATAATAACCACAAGAAAAAAAATAAATAAAAAAGATAAAAAGAAGATAAGAAAAAATTAAATAAAATGAAGAAAAACAAAAAACAAGAAAATGAAAAAAACTACAAAAAATAATGAAGAATGGACAGCTGGTGTGCAAGGCTTTGTGTTTCTTCTTCTCCTTCCTATTTTTTTTTTTTTGCATAGGCATACTAAGTATTTTGGAAATTAGACAGGGAATTTCGTTGGCCTAAGAGACACAGAGTTTCTTTACCCTTGAAGCATACTGCCATGGGAACAACTACAGGCCCTGTACACTCATAACTTGAATCATCTTGTTTTGCCTCATGAATTAAGGGGGGGATGAAGGGTACCAGGACCAAACAAACAGTTGTATAAACATTGAGTGAAAATTAAAAAAAATGATCAAACTTAAACACCAAACCCAAAGTTAACGACAACAGAATCAATATCCAATCCAACAAGTTATACACAGAGTGGAGCAGTAACACTAGCAGTTCAGGGGCAATTGAGGGAAATATGGGATGAATGCTGGGAACAGAAGTGGAAGGAGGACAACACTGGTGGTGGAAATGGCTTTGATTCATTGTCACTATGTACCTTAAATATTATTGTGAAAGATTCGTAATTCACTTTGGTCACAATAAAAACTATTTTAAAAAAACTTGCTAGGGAAAATGGTTAACCACATGCATAAAATTAAACTGGAACTCTTAGTCTATCATACTCAAAGATCATTTCAACATGACTTATTAAACACCAAATAATTTAGACCCAGATCCATAAAAGATGTCAAGGAAAATAGAGGCTTCCTATCAACCTTAGAAATCTCTATTGAGTTGACTTCACGGGCAAAGTAAACAGAAGCAAAAAATAAACAAATAGGGTAGTATCTTGCTAAAAACAAAGAAACTATGACTGGTATAAAATTAAAATATATGATAAAAGGCTATTATTAAGGAAATATAAAACACAAACTCACCAACAGAAACCCAATAACCCTTCACATTTAATAGATCAAAAATGAACAAATACTTCCTAGAAGCCATCATGAATATGCATATACAAAGATGATCTTCATTAGATTAAGAAATAAGGGTATGTTTTAAAACTCATAATTAAAGGGGCTGGAGAGCTTTGGGTATTTGCCTTGCATGTGGCCTACCTAGGTTTAATCCCTTGCATCTCATATCATCCTCCGAGCACTTCCAGGAGTAATATCTGATATTACTGATAATTGCCAGATGTAGTCCCAAACATTTAATCAACAAAGCAAAGGATAAAAAAATAAGTAATAATATTTAAAAAACTAGAAAATTATTAAAAAGAATGTGCAATGAAACTTTTTAACAGTTTGTATACTGTAAATATATTCAACAACTATTTAACCCATAATAAATCTTCCTCAAAAACAGAAATATTATGTTTTTTAGGAACTTCACATCTTGGTATTAATCCAAAAAACACTAAAACACTGATTCCAAGACACACATGCACCTTCGTTGGTATTAGCACATTGTCACAGTGAGCAAGCCACAAAAAGGGGACATGTCCAACTTCTGCTCTTTCAAGTCTTTTTATTTTAAGGTTGACCTTCAAAATCCTTTTTCAGGCTACATTGTTGTGTAGAAATATTTTGAATTAGGAAAGAATCTGTACTTTGCTTTCAGGGGTCTCAAACTCAATTTACCTGCGGGCCGCAGGAGGCAAAGTCAGGGTGATCCTTGAGTGCAAAGTCAGTAGTAAGCCTTGAACATTGGGGGTGTGACCCAAACAACTAAAACAAAACAAAACAAAACAAAAAATATTCCTCTAGGGCAGGGCCACAAAATGTTGTATGGAGGGCCATTTGTGGCCCATGAGCCACGAGTTTGAGACCTAAGGCAGAAAGCATTTAAACTATACAATTTCATAAGTTTGTGCTCGATTCTTTTTTATGTATTTATTTTTCTTTTTTCTTATTTTTTATTTTATTTTGTATTTTTTGTTGTTGTTGTTGTTGTTGTTGTTGTTGTTGTTGTTCTGGGTTATACCCAGAGGCACTCAGGGGGTACTCCTGGGTATGCACTCAGAAATCATCCTTGGCAGGCTCAGGGACCATATGGAATGCCAGGATTTGAACCATCGTCAGTCCTGGATTGACTGCATGGAAGGCAAATGCCCTCTATCACTGTGCTATCTCTCCAGCCCCTTATGTTAGTTTTAAAATAATGTTTTATTTAATTACAATTGTAACAAACATGTTAGTAATTCGGTTTCAGCCATAAAATGTACATACCCCTTCACCAGTACAAATTTATGCCAACATTGTTCCCCATTTTCTAACTCCCACTACCCCTGCCTGTTTTCAAGACCTGGATTGTATTTCTCTCTATAGTTGTCATTACAGCTATTAGTATTTTTCTCTAACTGACCTTACCACTCTTCTTTTGTTTGTTTGTTTTCTTTGTTTGTTTGGGGAAGGGGGCACACCCGGTGATGCTCAGGGATTACTCCTGGCTATGGGCTCAAAAATTGCTCCTGGCTTAGGGGAAACATGAGACACTGGGATCAAACAGCAGTTTATCCTAGGTTAGCGCCTGCAAGGTAAACATCCTACAGCTTGTGCCACCACTCTGACCTTAAACCTTACTACTCTTTGTGATAAGCTTGTTATCATAGGCTAGTTCTTCCAGTCCTCATCTCTATTTTCTCTGGGTATTTTTATATTGTCTTTTTTTTTTCTTAAATTCCACATATGAGTGAGACTATCCTATTTTTATCTCTCTTACTTATTTCTCTCAACATAATCGACTCCAAATCAAGCCATTTATAAGCAAATTGTGTAACTTCATTTCTTCTAGCAGCTGTACAAAATTCCATTGTATAGATGTACCACAGTGTCATAAGCCTCTCATTGGTTTTTGGACATCTGGGTTGTTTCCAGATTCTGGCTATTGTAAATAGTACTGCTATGAATGTAGGAGTTTACAGATATTTTTATGTTGTGTTTTTGTAGTCCTAGGTTATATCCCTAGGAGTGGTATTCCTGGTTCATACAGTGGTCCTCAAACTATGGCCTGTGGGCCACATATTGTATTTGTATCTGTTTTGTTTCTTCATTGCAAAATAAGATATATGCAGTGTGCATAATAATTCGTTCATAAGTTTTGTTTTTACTATAGTCAGACCCTCCAATGGTCTGAGTGACAGTGATCTGGCCCCCTGTTTAAAAAGTTTGAGGACCCCTGATTATAGAAACTCAATGTCCAGTTTTTTATGGAGTATCCATATTGTTTTCTAAAACAGATGGACTAGATGGCATTTCCACAAGCAGTGAATGAGAGTTCCTTTCTCTCCACATCTATACCAGCAGTGGTTGTTCATATTCTTTGTGATGAGTGCCAGTCTCTGTGGTGTGAGATAATATTTTATTGTTATTTTGATTTGTATCTCCTTGTTGATTAGAGATGTAGACAATTTTTTCATGTGTCTTTTGACCATCTGTATTCTTTCTTTGAGGAAATTCCTGCTTATTTCTTCTGCCTATTTTTGGATGGGATAGGTTGTTTTTATTTCCTCTTGTTAAGTTATGACTCTACCTTGTATATTGTAAGATATCATTATCTTTTCTTATGGGTGTTGTGTGAATAATTTCTCTCATTCTAAGGGAGATCTTTTTACCCTTTGAAGTTTCCTTTGAAGTATCAATTCTTCTCATTTTAATAAAATCCCAGATGTTTATCTCTGTTTCCACTTGTTTGGAAAGTGGCATTTCTTCCTTGAAGATGCCTTTAGTTAAAATGTCATGGAGTATTTCACTTACTTTTTCTTCTATATACCTTATACGTTCTTCAAAGCAGTGAATCAAACACTCCTGAAATTTATCTGGAACAATAAATGGCCAAAAGTAGCTAAAGAAAACCTGAAGGAAAATAAAATGGAAGGATCACTTTTCCCAAAGCAATAATCATAAAAACAGCATGATATTAGAATAGATAAACGGTCCTCAGACCTTGGGGCCATAGCAGTAGCACAAGCCATAAGCCTTGTGCTTGCTAGCCTAGGATGGACCGAGGTTCAATCCCCCAAGCCAGGAGTGATTTCTGAGTACATAGCCAGGAGTAACCCATGAGCATCACCAGGTGTGGCCAAAACAACAACAACAACAAAATAAATGTTCTCAAACCAATAGAATATACTTGAATATTCAGAGTATGACCCTTGGACTTTCAATCAATTAATCTTTAATAAAGGAGCAAGAAATGCAAAATGGAGCAAGGAAAGCTTCTTCAACAAGTGGTATTGGGACAGCTGGTCAGCCACATTCAAAAAAGCAAACTCAGACCTCTATGTAACATCATGCACAAAGTTCAAATCAAAATGGATTAAAGACCTTGATATCAGAACCAAGAATATTTTTAATTTTTAAATAAAATTATCCTGATATATAGTTACAAAGTCTTCTAGAGTTGATATCACACCTAAAATTGTATTTAATTTTAATTACATTATAATGATATATAATTACAAAGTTGTCTAGAGTTAAATTTCTGTCATACAATGTTTCAGCACTCATCACTTTACCAATGTACACTTTTACCAGCAATGTCTTGTACCCCAACTCCCACCCCAAGACTGCCTCTCTAGCATACAATTTTATTTTACTTTTGTTTTTGCATTTTAACACTGTGGTTTGTAATACAGTTACTAAAATATATCATACATATCACTTTACCTCGTTAGAGCACCCAGTTTTTGACCAACATGATGATTTCCCTTTGTCATTCTCATAGTCCTAATTGCAATTTCCCCTAGAAACACACTATGTCAAGCTTCCTCCTATAGACCAGTCCTTTAGTCCCTCATTTATATTGTCTTTATAATTTATCTTCATGTTATATATTATATAAGACACATTATTTATATATTATTTTGTTATGCATACATATAAAACGTACTTTATAAATGTACATATATATGCCCCATAAATGAGGGTCATTATTCTCTATTTGTCTATTCTCTCCTTCTGACTCATTTCACTCAACATCTACTCTCCATGTCTATGCATTTTTAAGCAAATGTCATGACTTCATTTTCTTTTATGTTACATAGTATTTCATAGCATAAACATACTATAATTTATTTAAGCACACAACAGTTCTTGGGCATTCGCATTCTTTCCTAATTCTGACCATTGTGAATAATGCTGTCATGAACATTGAATGCATATATGTTTCTGCATTGTGCTTTTGACCCTCTTGGTATATTCCCACGAGTGAAATTTCCCGGTCATATAGAAATTAAAATCCTTGTTTTTTGAGGATGTCTATATTGTTTTCCTCAAAGGTTGGATCAACTACCATTACCTAGAGCACTGATATTGTAAGGCAGGGAAATAAATAAAAATATTTTTAAGGTAATGGATCTTAGAATCTTTTGAAAACATCATATTTTATAATATAGTCTGTAATTATAATGTCTAATGTATCAATATTCAACTTTTTAATAATAAGAATTTGTGGGAGAAGTATTTGGAAAGAGTAATATGTATTGTTATATTTTTTTTGTTGTTCCTCACTCATTGAAAGGCAAAATGGTAAAGTTCAATTAGAAAATAACATGGGAAAGGATATGGTCCCCAGAGCACAGAACATCTCTGACTTAAAGAGCATTATTTGTTGTGATAAGGTTAGAATGGGATTCACCTGTGTATCATATAAAAACAACTCATAAAACCTTCATAAAATGTATTTTTCTCATTTTCTCTGATTTTATTTTTAATCATGAAGCAAATATTATATTTAAATTAGCTTCAAACAGGTAAGCTGAATATTTTTCATTTAATGCTAAATTTATGTTTATCTGTATTATATGATATTAGAAAGAATAAATTTTACATAAAATTTAGAAAATATTATTTGTTTTTGGTAAAAAATTAATTTAGGCTTCACATTTTTTAAATCTTATACTATTGAATAAGAAAACATATATTATGATGTAATTTAATGAGAATATATAAAAACTTATACCATCATTGCTAACATTTAATATTAATTTAATATTGAAAAATTAAAGCAATTTAATTTAATATTAAGAAAGTTTAAGTTTAATGTATGATAGTCTGTTATTATACAGTTAAGAATATTTCTTAACTTTAATTGTGATATATCTTTTTACAATGTGTTTATATGAGGAGAAATATATTGATAAAATAGTAACATGATCTGTGTTACTAGTAATAGACGAGGAAATCCTTATGTTATGTATATAGTACGTTAATTCGAAAATACTAATAAGATGCTAGTATTTGGATAATTTCCAGATTTTTGAATATTGTAAACAGTGCTGCAATGAGCATAGATATGCATAAAATATTATAAAATTTTGGTGGGGAATATATGCCAAGAATTGAAAAACCCAAGTCAATGGCATCTTTATTTCAATATTTTTTAGAAGTCCAACAGCAGAAAATTGAGAAATAGTATAGCACATCAGATGTTTTCCTTGCTTTCAGTCAACCTAGATTCAGTCTCTGGTACCCCATGTATCCCCTAAGAACCACCAGGAGTAAGTCCTGAGTACTGTTGGGTGTGACCTTCTTGCTGAAAATAATTTTAAGAAACAAAAAAATAATCCAAAACTGAATATGAGCAAAGGTAAAATTTTGAATTTTTGTCAAAATTTGAAAAAAAAGTAAAATTTATCATGTTAAAAACATCAGTCAGATAAAGAATAAATACAGGACAAATTTATTGATATATGGCACATAAAAAAACAAAGCAGGTGATAGACAATGGCTAACATAAACAAACTCATGATCTCAGTTGACAATACTGAGTTATCTAAGTTGTAGTGGAAGGTTGTGTGATCAAAAACAACGGTAGAGAAGCATTGGCATTGGATTTGGGTGTTTCTGTAAGCTTGTGTGCGTAAAATATAGATATTAATACAAAGGTAACGGTGTTAATTCAATAAAATAAGGCAGTACCTGATTTTTCTACTTATCTTTAGACATATCTCCTGGAGGAAAAAGCTTTCCAAATTGCATTCACCCATTAATGTTTTCTATTTCTTTTATACATCATGAGTTTGGTTTTGTCTTTGAGCCAAGCTGTTTGTACCTATGTTCAGGTTCTTTTTTCTTGTTCTGTGCTCACATATCAGTCTTGGCAGAGCTCTGGAAATCATATAAATTTTTTAACCTGGGTCAGCTATATACATGGCAAGTACCTGACATGCTGTACTATATCTCCAGCAATAATTTTATTTTATAAATATATTTTAATTTATTTTATCTATTTTATAAATATTTTATATTTATAAACAGATAATAGGTATTAACATTAATTAACACTACATATGTCATAACTAGAGTGTAATCAAGTATTTGTCAATATTTTTGAATCATGGCCCTCTTCCAATCTTGTTTTAAACCTACTACCCTACTATTCAATGTTTTAAATTCCTGGTTTCATGTTATGTTTCATGACATTAACTTTATATATGATATTTTTACCTAAGACACCCACCCCCGGAATATTCTGAGGTCTTAAAAACTGTCAGAATACTTAAGTTTGATAAGCATTATATACTAGAACATAGGAAAAATCAGATTTGTCTCTGTAGTTACATTTAATAACAGCACTAAAATTCACCACACTTTGAAAGTACAAGACCTAATTTCAACCCTATAGAAAAGAGGAAAACTAAAAGTGTTTACTTAATTTATACAGAAGAAAAAATTTCAAGGCAAGTAGAGTAACCTATATTTCTGCTTAATTTCTACAGATGAAACAAAAAAAAAGATGAAAACTGAAGATAATGTTTCTATGGTGACTCAATTTGTACTCGTGGGATTTTCTGATCTTCCAAACCTACAAGGGTTACTATTTGGGTTCTTCTTCATCACATACATGATTATCTTAATTGGCAATAGCCTCATCATAATACTAACTAGGCTTGACACTGCACTACAAAAACCCATGTATTTTTTCCTGGCAAATTTCTCTTCTTTGGAAATCTTCTTTGTGTCTGTGACTATGCCTAGGATTCTGAAGAATTTATGGACTCAGGACAGAAGCATTTCTAAGATAGAATGTGCTACCCAAGTATGCTTCTTGCATATGCTGGGAACTAGTGAATGTTTCTTCTTGGCTGTAATGGCCTATGACCGCTACGTGGCCATCTGTAACCCACTGCACTATCCCCTAGTTATGAACCACAAGATGTGTGTGCAGATGGCTGCTGCTGCATGGCTTATTGGAATTCCAGTTCAGATTGGGCAAATATGTCAGGTGTTCTCACTGCCTTTCTGTGGTTCCAATGAAATCAACCACTTCTTTTGTGACATCCCCCCGCTATTCAAGCTGGCCTGTGGGGACACTTTCGTTAATGAGATGTGTGTCTATGTAGTTGCTGTATTATTTGCCATGATCCCTTTTCTACTGATCCTTGGTTCATATGTCAAAATAATTTCCATGATTCTCAAGTTGCCCTCAGCCACTGGTAGGTCCAAAGCTTTCTCCACCTGTTCTTCCCATCTCATAGTTGTGCTTTTGTTCTTTGGCTCTGTCTCTATCTCTTATTTAAGGCCAAAATCAACTCATACTGCAGGGACTGATAAACTTTTGTCTCTTCTATATAGCACTGTGACCCCGATGCTTAACCCCATGATCTATAGCTTCAGAAATAAAGATGTGATTGCAGCACTGAAGAAATTATTTCTCAAAAAAGCAGTATGAGGTTCCCTTAAAAAGTCAAGTATTTTTTATGTTGGTTATATTACCATAATAAATGGACTGTCATTTCAACGTATCTGTGTATATAGATAATGAAACTAATCACATCCACCATTTATTTTTTTAATTTTTTTATTTTTAATTATGAGAACAAGGATGCAAAGAAAGAGGACAAGGTAAAGTTACAGTGGAAGGACAATCACCCATAACATAATTCTCAAAAGTCCCCTTGCTGATATCTTAACTTTGAAATTTCAGCCAAAGAACCTTAAGATAAATAAGACAGAATCCATGTACAATTACTTTGTCCCTCAAGCCCCCAGATTGTGTAACACATTATAATATTTCTTAACAGCAAACAAGGCAATCTAAAGCCATAAAACTTATGTAACTCCTTAAACATTACAGGCATAGTATTTTTTTACATTTCCATATACAGGCATATTAGCTTAAGTTAACCTCAAATTTTAAGTGGGTTCTTTTTAAGGATTAGAGTCAAAGGAGCACAGTAAAAATGGTGTTAGAGTGGCAATTGTTGTTTGCATAGGCCCACCAAAATATGAGGGACATGGAAAGAAATAACCTTGGCCTAAATACAAAGAGACCCGACCCATTTATAATAGATTGCACTTTCAATGTATTGTTTGCTTTGTAAATTTGTAGTTTTATTTTCAAGGGCTTGTATATTAAACTTACACCAGTTACTCTGATGCACATATATGTATGTACATATATGTATGTACATATACGTATGTACATATATGTACTATGGGAATAGATATTTGTATCTATCTCATTGCATTTTATCTAATTTTGATTTCTTCATTTTTTTTTACTTTTTGTATAAACATGTGGTTATAAGGCTGTTCATAATAGTTGTATTTTCCACAGATAATGTTTTTCCTGATTTTGATTAAACATGCAAACAATTTAAACTTAAACAATATTAAAAACAATGTTTTTGACTGCTTCCAAATTGCCTTAATATTTCAGGTAGAATTAAACTTTATATCTTCAGAAAAACATGCAAAACAGTTCTTAGATTCTTGGAATTCTAGGAATCAATACCTTATTTAAGCCAAACATAATTATGCTTTATTTTCAGTGTTGACATATATTCCTCCTTGATTGTAGTCAACTGATTTTGCAGTTTCAGTATATAATGCTAATTAATTCACTTATTTTAATTTTTAATATATTGAGAATCATCAGATACTATTCCATATCACAATAAAATAAGCACATTATTAAATTAAACACAATACCTATAATTCTAAATTAGACTGCACCTCTAAGTGGAAAGGTCAATTATTTAATCAAGTCTCTCACTTTTATTCATTTTTTTTCAGTGCCAGGGACCTAGCTCAGGGTCACATATATATGATGTCTATATTTCACTACTTAGTTATGCGTTGATTTAGATTAAGAATTAATTTTTCAATGTACTTAGTTTCTTTCAACTTATAAATTTAAAATATGGGGCATATATTATTTATAGAATAATTAATAATCTCTTTGCTTGCCAGATTTTGGAAGTATCCTTGGCATGATGACTCACAAACAGTTCATACATACTAGAAATGTTTTATGACCCTAATCATCTTAAATATATTTGTGCATGAATCCATCAAGATATTCAATTTTACAAGTATGTTTATATGTATCTGTGCACCTACGAAGACTATCTGCCTTACACCCAAATGTAAACTTAAGTACATGCATTTATTTACCTTTTGAATATAAGACAATTACGGAAAAATTGAATAAGTTTCTTCCATTGAGCAACCAGAAAATTTCTTCGCAAAATTTTGTTGCACAATTAAATTATTTGTTCTAATTCAATTGTTATTTGTATAATATGATTGTATTATATTCTTTTTGTTTGTTTTGTTTTGGGGCCACACTCAGTGATTTCTCCTGGCTATGCACTCAGAAATCGATTCTGCTTGGGGAACAATATGGGATGCCAGGTCTATTCTGGATCAGCTGCTTGAAAGGAAAATGCCCTACCTCTGCTCCATCACCCCTGCCCCATATATACTGATTGTATTCTTAAACTTTCACTCATACTTTCATTTTCTTTCTTTCTTTCTTTCTTTCTTTCTTTCTTTCTTTCTTTCTTTCTTTCTTTCTTTCTTTCTTTCTTTCTTTCTTTCATCTGTCTTTCTTTCTTTCTTTCTGTCTTTCTTTCTTTCTTTCTGTCTTTCTTTTCTTTCTTTCTTTCTTTCTTTCTTTCTTTCTTTCTTTCTTTCTTTCTTTCTTTCTTTCTGTCTTTCTGTCTTTCTTTCCTTTCTTTCTTTCTTTCTTTCTTCTTTCTTTCTTTCTTTCTTTCTTTCTTTCTTTCTTCTTCCTTCCTTCTTTCTTTCTTTTTCTCTCTCTTCCTTTCTGCTTTTCTTTCTTCTTTCTTTCTTTCTTTCTTTCTCTCTTTCTTTTTTGCTTTCTTTCTTTCTTTTCTTTCTTTCTTTATTTCTTCTTCCTTCCTTCCTTCCATACTTCCTTCCTTCCTTCCTTCCTTCCTTTCTTTCTTTCTTTCTTTCTTTCTTTCTTTCATCTGTCTTTCTTTCTTTCTGTCTGTCTTTCTTTCCTTTCTTTCTTTCTTTCTTTCTTTCTTCTTTCTTTCTTTCTTTCTTTCTTCTTTCTTTCTTCTTCCTTCCTTCTTTCTTTCTTTTTCTCTCTCTTCCTTTCTGCTTTTCTTTCTTCTTTCTTTCTTTCTTTCTTTCTCTCTCTCTTTCTTTCTTTTTTGTTTTCTTTCTTTCTTCTCTTTTCTTTCTTTATTTCTTCTTCCTTCCTTCCTTCCATACTTCCTTCCTTCCTTCCTTCCTTCCTTTCTTTCTTTCTTTCTTCCTTCCTTTCTTCCTTCTTTCTTTCTTCCTTCCTTTCTTCCTTCCTTTCTTCCTTCTTTCTTTCTTTTTCTCTCTATCTTCCTTCCTTTCTTCTTTTCTTTCTTTCTCTTTCTTTCTTTTTCTTTCTTTTTTATTTTCTTTCTTTCTTCTTCCTTCCTTCCTTTCTTCTTTCTTTCTTTCTCTTTCTTTCTTTCTTTCTTTCTTTCTTCTTCCTCCCTCCCTCCCTCCCTCCCTCCCTCCCTCCCTCCCTCCCTCCCTCCCTCCCTCCCTCCCTTCCTTCCTTCCTTCCTTCCTTCCTTCCTTCCTTCCTTCCTTCCTTCCTTCCATCCTTTCTTCCTTCCTTTGTTTCTTTGATTTTTGGGAAACACCCAGTGATTATCAGGGGGTTCTCCTGGTTATGCTGTCAGAAATTGCTCCTGGGTCGGGGAACCATATAGGATATCAGGGATTGAACCCAGGTTAGTTCTGGGTCAGACACGTGTATGGAGCTGCTGTAATCAGGCCCCCTTCACTTACATTCTTAGTACTAATGATTTAATTTAGAAACAATTTTATTTTTGAATATTTTAACATTTCAGATAAATCCCTTTTAAGAGGTAATACAGCACATTACCATTATAAGCAGTACTTAAATAGTTGCACTTATATATACATAAACATTCTATGGGTATCACCTATTACATACATCTAATTGTGTATGTGCATTCATCTTTATGAGTTTATGTATATGCTAAATGTCCATATAAGTAAAAAATACATCAATTGCCTACCAATATATCTTATATTTATTTCTATAGTCAGCAATCTAATTTGACAAAAGTTAAAAACCAAATATATATTAATTTTTTTTGTTTTGTTTTGGGGCCACACTCAGTAGTGCTCAGGGTTTACTCCTGGCTCTTCACTCAGAAATCACTCCTGGCCGGCTTGGGAGACCATACGGAATGCTGGAGACGATATGGAATTCCAGAGATCAACATTTTTCTTAAATATTGTTTTGTAAAGATTATATATGTTCAACTGAACTATCTATCTTTCATATTAATTTATTTAATTCACATAGAAAATTCCTTTCATATATGAACACACATGCATAAGCCTAAGCATTTTTGTAAATGGGTAATTTTATTTTCACTGTAAAATATACTGGAGAAAATACAACATAGAAATATATTATACTTTTTTGACACTAAAGTTATATGTATATTGCATTTAATTATTTGATCTTATAAATTATAAATGATACTTAAATTTAAGTATTAACAAAAGTTCTTCTAAAATTATACATCCAACTAGGAGTTTTTTAAAACTTACTTCTCAGTTGAATTCAACTCAATTCAGTTGAGTTCTAGGAAGCTCTATACATATATGTCTTCAAACATACATACAAAGTTCCTTGTCAATACGTTTCTTACAATGCTATGAAAATAAATGGTTTTTACAAAATTGAATAAATGGCAAATAATTGAATATAAGTCAATTTAATAAATGTAAAATGTCAAATGAATGTCATCTCTTTGTACTTTAATAGAAGGAAAGACACAATACTGAATATTTTAATTTCTAAAGGATTCACTAAGATATATATATATTGAAAATATTAAATTTAATTGGCCCTACATCTCCCAAGTCAGTTTATGTGAATATATTATCTTCAATTTGATGTTCTAATAAATTATCACTAATTTGGATTACTCACAAAGTAACATTTGCCAGATACAATACATTTTTCATAAAGTGAAACTACAATCAGTCTTTATCAGTTCTTCCTGAGAAATAATATAGAAAATTCCATTACAGAACTACCAATGAAATATTTTCATTGTCAATGACTTATACATATAAGTATTACTTTTATATACATACATATACAACTTTTGTCGGAATATGATTAGCACTCTACAGGTAGATAAAGTACCATAGTTTGCTTATTTTCAATAATAAAAATATCACACTCTACAACAAAAGCTCCTGTTGCATTAAAGAATTTATTTCCATAGAATTTTTTTTTCTCAGGTTACTATGGCATCCATATTTATTGAACTGCATATTATGAGACTAAACAAGGAAATCACAATATAAAAAGAGAAAGTACTTGGCCAATTCCTGCTGATTCTCAGGTCTTTAGTCTAACATAGGGCCTCATAACCTGGTCTAGAGAAGGTCCATTGCCTCTGTAAGATTAGATGAATAAGTGGATCAAGGTTTTACATGAATCCTAGATGATACCTGTTACAACTCTTGAAACCTGCCAACACAATAGACTACCTTATCTTGTCTCTTGGTCAGTCATAACTATTTGTTATATTTTAACTATCAACTAGATTTTCAGGAATTTATAATTACATAGTCAAAGGAAAGGGATTTTTAAATTTAGCTTTAAATCAGTATACATACAGTTATTGTCAATCATAAACATTTCAAATACTTTTATTTGTCATTTTAGAAACTGCTTTAAAAATGGTGAATAGGTTGCATTTTGGGTAAGCCAATTTGTAAATAAAAGCACCAAATGTACAGATTTTAATATAGTGTCAATAAATGTTCAGCAAAATTAATGACAATGTGAACTACATTATTTAATGTAGTTTGGATCACAAACTTTTCTCAAATGATCAATTTTACAATTCATTATGCTGATATCCACACTCACAGAAAATACACCTGTTTTTTAAACTTTACATTAGTAATTATAAAAATTTTCTTCAACTCCCTATACAATTACAGTATGTTCAATGTTTAAAAACTACAATAAGATGTATGCATTCATGTGTCCTGTACTTGTAAAGCAAGTAGAATGCTTTTCTTGCATGTAATCATCTAGTTTGATCCCCAGAATACCATATCCTCCCCATAAGACCATCAGAAGTTATCCAGGATGGACCCTGGCTCAATCCCAGGCATCCCATATGATCCCCCAAGCCAGAAGTGATTTCTGAGCTCATAGCCAGGAGTAACCCTTGAGAGTCACTGGGTATGGCCCAAAAACAAACAAGAGACCATCAGGAGTGAACACTGAGCATAGCTGTGTGTGGTCCAAAAAATAAAAGAAAAAAGTATGTATTCATAAATGACCATATCCATAAAAGCTTAAACATCAGTTAAAGCTGTATAAAAAATGTACATAGCAAAAACCCTAAAACCCATGTATAAAATATGACATTACTCAAATTTTGAATAATTATATTCTAACTCTTATTTGTAATTCAGAAGAATTTCTTCACAAACTGAAAATACGTTAACAAGGACCTCTTTACCACCATACACTGAAACAATAGCATGTTCCTTCTCCTTTGAGATTACATTCAGCATTTATACAATATCTTTTTACTTTGTATGATAATATTTTGACAGATTTTGTAACCATCTATAAAAATAAAAAATGGCAATATATCTGTTATTTCCTACATTCTTTCTCATTCACATATGATTTCTATAGTCTTTCAAAAATAAAACAACAGAAGTTTGTAGAAGAAAAGACAGAACACTATTGACTTCTACACTTATCTCGTCAGGAATCCATTTATCTCCTTATACTTTGATAGCTGAAAAGACACAACACTGAATTTTTTAATTGCTAAAGAATTCATTATGAAATATACATTGAAAATAGGTAATTCAATTGGGCCTACATCTGGCAAATCAGTTTATGTGAATGTATTATCTTCAACTGGATGTTCTAATAAATAATCAAAAACTTGGATCATTTTCTATGATACATGAATATATCATTAGTTCTATAAGACAATTTATTTTATCTTTATTTATTTGGTTTTGTGGCCACACTCAGCAGTTCTCTGAAAATATTCTCTGCTCTGCACTCAAGAATCATGCTTGCAGTATCTGAGGAACGGTATTTGGGCCATGTTATGATCTTATAAATGTCTCTGTATTGATTAAAAGAATTGGAGAAAAAGGGTTGAGAAATGAATGGAGAAAATAAAATGTTTTTAAATTACTTTGAAAATAAATAGTCATGCCTAATTCAACATTTAATTGATATGAGCTGATAATGGCTTAATATTTATTCTTTTTAAATATTAATAATAGGTATGGTCTAATACATAGTCCTGAATAATAACAACAAAGATTTTAATAGCAATTAAAGAAATATAAACACACATATTTATAAAAATATAAACCACAATAGTGAAAGAAAATAAGATTAATATATAAGAAGTACATTTTATCCATCATATAATTAATTCTTTCAAATATATATTTAGTAACACTTTATATTTTAATTTAGACAGAAAATTCAATATTCATTAAGATTATTGTATAAAATATTATGATTTTAATTATGTTTTAAATATTTCCCTATTTTTCCATACCATATAAATATTAGACCCATGTAAAAATGAATTCTCAAATTTTAGGCAATAGAATCATTGCACTATTTACTAACTGAATTGGAAAGAATAATATAAATGCACAGATAAATTTGAATAAACACAGCCCTTCTGTTCTGAGAAAGACAAAATAAGTTGGAGGCAGTGTTCCGTTTCATGAGGTGAAAGTGATAAAATACTAGACATGAGCCTACAAATGCAGGCACCACCTTTAGTTAATAGTATTCAGTAAAATTTCTAATGAATAAAATCCCAAACACATGACATCCATAAAATAATCTTTCTCATAAAGATTATGAAGATAAAAGCAATCACATAGAAATTAGTTGGATAGGGGTAACAGTGAGAGCACAGCAGTGAGGGCATTTGCTTTGCAAGTGTCAAACTAGGTTCTGTTCACAATCTATAGAGTACCTCGAGCCCACCAGGAATAATTTCTGAGCACAGATCCAGGAGCAAATTCTGAGTGCCACCAGGTGTGACCCCAGACCCCCCAAAAAAAAGAAGTAGAAGAAAAAAAGAGTTGGTGTTACAGTTCCAAAATATTACACAAACAATATGCTAAGCCAAATGTTTGAGAGAGTTTAGAGTTCTGCTTACTGTCACTTATTTCAACAATAAACACACATATGTCTTACTTTTGGTTTTCAAGACAAGGCATACTGCACACAGATAGTAGGTTAAGTAAAGTAATTATGTCCAACAGAATGTAGACTGATATTACATAATGTCTAAATGTTGCAGTTGTATGTTGAATAAAAGTATTCATTTATAAATTGAAATCTTTAAACACCACTTCAAAGACATTAAATATTAAATTGTTATTGGTATTCAGCTATAGAATGAAAACTAACAACAAAAATACCAAATTCAAACAGACTAAAGTGAACGGTTTTACTTTCCATAAAATATGAAATCCATGTTACTTTTAAATTAATGAACAAAGTTACAGTTGGCATAAAACATCAAAGATGAATCAAATTGTATATATAATTATTACAGTAAATGAGATTAGTAATAGAAATATCTAAATGCAAATCACAGGATGAAGTTCTTAGCTTCCATAAGAGGGAAAATGTAGAATGCTACTGCTTTGTATGTCCAGCCTTGTGTTGCTTCTCTGATAACTATGTGGGAGGCTGAAAGGTTACAATGACTTTAGGATGCTATTTGTTTAAAAATATTTTTCTCAATGCTGCAATCACATCCTTGTTTCTGAGGCTATATATCATAGGATTAAACATTGGAGTCACTGTGGTATAAAAGAGAGACAGAAGTTTATCAGTGCCCGCAGACTGGGTGGATTTTGGCTTTAAGTAGGTGATGGAACCAGATCCAAAGAATAAAACCACGACCATCAAGTGGGAAGAACATGTAGAGAAGGCTTTGGCCCGTCCTGTAGCTGTTGGCAACCTCAGAATGGTGCAAATTATTTTGCTATAAGAAGCAAGTATCAGCATGAAAGGAACTACAACAAAGAGCAGAGCTGCTACATAGAGAGATATCTCATTAAGAAAAGTGCTTCCACAGGCTAGTTTGAGAACGGGGAGGATGTCACAGAAGAAATGCTTAATTTCATTGAAATTACAGAAGTGCAGAGAGAAGATCTGACATGTTTGCCATAACTGTAGTGGGATGCCACCAAGCCAGGAGCCAGCAGCCAGCTGAACACAAGTCTTGTGGTTCATAACTAGAGGGTAGTGAAGAGGATTACAAATGGCCACATAGCGGTCATAGGACATCACTGTAAGGAATAAACACTCACTGGCTCCCAGTGTAATGAAGAAGAACATTTGGGTGGCACATTCCACCTTAGAAATGCTTCTATCTTGGGTCCACAAGTTCTTTAACATCCTGGGGAGTGTGACTGACACGTAACAGATTTCCAATGAAGAGAAATTTGCCAGGAAAAAATACATGGGTTTCTGTAATGCAGGGTCAAACCTAGTTATTGTCACTATGAGTCCATTTCCAATTAAGACAGTCATGTAAATGATGAAGAAGACTCCAAAAAGTAACCCTTGGAGGTTTGGAAGGTCAGAAAATCCCTGAAGGACAAATTGTACCACTGAGGAAATGTTGGTCATTGCTTTCATCTCATATTTCATATCTAGGAGTGACTTATTCAGATTAGTGAATTTGATAGTACAAAGTTTTCCAATTCCTCATATAAACTCAAACTTATAATTTATATATCCTCTAAATGTGTGATGCAGCTTAATTTTACCATTAAACATTAAAGTATTGTTAAATAAGTTATTATTTTAAATGATAATAAATGTATATATATATATTTGGTTTGGAGCCATACCTGGTAGGCTCAGGGCTCAGGGATTATTCACAGCTGTATTATCAGAAATCACTCCTGGCAGGCTTGAGGTACCATATGGAATCGAACCCAGCTCCATCCCAGGTTGGCCACTTGAAAGGCAAATGCCCTACTGCTGTGCTATCGCTCCAGCCCCCAAATTAATGTATTTTTATCAAAACATTCTAAAAACATAAATTTATGTTTGCTTATATGTTACCACTTTGTACTGGAAATTTTGTTTTGTCTTATCAATTTATAAAATGACAATTAAAATATAGAACTTCTCTTAATTTTAAATATCATTAAAATATCTCTGCATTTAGTTAATGTTAGAAATAATAACTTTTATGTAGTGTTCAAAATATTTCCAGATCTTTGAATATGTATATTTAATCTATGTTATCCAAAATAAATATTTAATGCTCAATGTTATTTAAAATTATAATATATAAAGTATTGATGTTTTTCTCAGATTGTAGTAGAAAGGAAAAAAGCTCTCTGATGATCTTCCTGTAAAACAGTTCTCAACAATAAGAGAGAACCATCCACTATCATACACTATTTTTTTTTTGATTTAATTCTTTGAATGGTCCATTATCAGGCACTTCAATGACAGGACCTGAGGATGCACAGATATTTGGTCTCTGAGTTGTTAACAACCATCCAATGCCCGTGTAGTACTGGGGGCCTTCAAGGCTAGATCATTTGCTTGGAGAAGCAAGTAATGCCAGGATTGAACCCATTTGAGTTGTATTATGTAGTCCACACAATTTATTTTTAAGAATACAATTCTAACCATAATGGAACCTTTCACATATGTATCTATCTAAACATATCATGTGAATAAGACAAATTTATATCTCCTGTTAAACAGTCCTCACTTTATTAGTGCTATCTTATAGAGCTGACTTGTCAGTAATTTCAATCTTTCCCTAGCATACACACATGTGCTTGGATTCATGCAGATGAATGTGTTGCTATGCCATTGACCATCTTTGATGAAGAAATTGAAAATTAATCATCTAGGCTCCTAAATTTGGTATTGCCTTAAATATGTAAATACAGGTAATGTGCTAACTTAAATGCATATATTGAGCACTCTTCTCACCTCTATCCTAATATAAACAAAAATTCTTCTCACGCTGTCTTGGTCCTTTTCTATTTCACATCTATCTATGTTAAGCATGATTGTTTAGTACACTATCAAAAGTAACATATTACATAATTTCATTCAGTATGTGCCACATTGCTCCCATATTGATTGCTAAGTAATTGAAAAATACTCACTGCAAAGAGTAATAAATTAAACTATATTATTTTACTAACAAATATATAAGTGTATGTGAGACAGGAACAATGATCTCTGCAAAACATTGCCATTCAGTGGATTTTTCATGATGATATAAAGAAAGATTTTATGATACAATTATTTTACCATGTAGAGTACCCTAGTCTATCTAATGATTGAAGAATTTTTTTTTTTGGTTATATACCCAATTAAGCATTTCTTCTTATAAGTGTCCTAATAGGGGAGGTGAAAATATTGTAGCAGGTCAGATAGTCATTGAGATTTGATAATAAAATATTTTAGCATGTATAACTAAATTAATCTATCTTCATTTTTACTACACCATCACCATATTTTTGAATTTTAATCTACATTTGAATTCAATAAGAATCTAAAACTTGATTAATAATTGATTTTTATTACATAAATTAGTACATTTTATTGATTGCATTCTCTATGTAAACTAATCTCTGATTCTCCCATTCTGTTTATACATTATTATACTCTCTGCATGTTCAATTATGTGGAGTAAACATAAAATCCTGAAATCTTTTTGCCACCTCATCATTTATTTATTACAAATAAAACAGGTTCAGGATCATTAGAATATAAAATTAAGTTATGAAAACAGACTACAAACATGAATATTAATAGTAAATAATTACTAGCCAAGCATGCATTTATCATTTTAATAAATTACTAAAAATAATCTTCTTCAACTCTTCTAAAATAGTTGCTATTTTTCTTTTAGATAAATTAGAAATTTTATTTTCTATAAAAGAACATTTTATCAAATGAAAATGGGAATTTGAAAAATGTTTATGTAATTTATCTTTGCTGATTCTGCAAGATACATGTATATTAATTCAATGGACAAAAATCCTACTTACCTGATTGCATTGAAATTAATTATATTTTTCTTTATTAGTTAAATATTTTAAATTCAAATAAAATTGTTTTAATATATATGTATATAATTTACTTGAACCAGAGATTTGGAACCTTCTACTTCAGAGTCCATTGTTATTTTTAACAATTTCTTCCTCCTTAAAAAGTATTTGAAATTTGCCACAGGGATCAACTTCTTTCCCTGGTCTCACTTTAATTAATTGAGTCATCCTGGCTTCATACAGTTGTCGACTCTAATTAGAAACATGCTTGACCATACCTCTACTTAAAATTTTCATGTTATTTATATTTTATGCACTCATTATTAAGTCTAAACACTAAAAGTTAAAAACTTCTGCTATATTGATTATTTTAAAACTACTTGCAAAAGATGCCTAATGAGAGTTTTATTTTCCTTTAAATTCCAGAAACATTTTGTCTGAATAGCTAAAGGTGTCAATTGTAATCAGTCTGAATTTTCTGTCTTTACACATTAGTCAGGTACATTTGAATCCCCCTTTTTATAAAAATGGCAAAAAATTATTGGGAAGGGACTGTTATCTCACTCTGTTCTAGTTAGATAATTATAAACAGATGTATCACTTCCAGGATCAATCCTTAATTTTAAATACATTGATGATATGACACCATGTTTCAAGAAAAACAATCCACCATTATTTATTTATTTTTAATTATAACACCATGAGATTGAGTTAAAAAACAGTTGCTAGGCTGGAGAGATAGCATGGAGGTAAGACGTTTGCCTTTCATGAAGAAGGTCATTGGTTCTAATCTCAGCATCCCACATAGTCCCCCCCAACCCTAGCATGCCAGGAGCAATTTCTGAGCATGGAGCCAGGAATAACCCCTGAGTGCTGCCGGGTGTGACTCCAAAAAGAATAGTTGCTGATAGTTTAATTCAATCATACAGTATTTAGCCACCAACACCTTCTTCAGTGCTCCTTTCCTGGCACCAACTTCCTAGTGACCTTCCCATAGAACCATGCACACACATACCCATTGCCTCTATGGCACTTAATTTTCTCAATTTTTGTCATCGATTTACCTCACATACAAAAACCTAAAACTCTAAGCATCTTGTGTAACATAAAAAACCTTGTGTGACTTCAAGTTTATTGTGGTGACCTTTGGGTAGAGCAGTTAACATTGAGAATATGATTTTGTAACTTCCACTATTAAAAAAAAACAAATAGTGACACACACCAAAAATTTGATAGCAGACAACACAAGTAGGTGAATAATTTAAGTGCATCAATATCCTTGAGTAAAGCTGCATTTGTAAGATTCATTAAAAAAATCATAGTCAGTTAGTTATGCATTTCTTTATGTGCATTTCTTTATTGGGGGACAGTATTGCTCCTTTGGACTTGTTTAGCAGAGAATAGGGGGATATATACATTTCTATGTATTTCCTAAGGAACAGTGTTGTTATTACACATATGAGCAGAAATTATTGAATATGACATCTTCTTAAGAATAGATACTATAACCTACCCATAGACTACCATAGTTTCCTGGTGCTTCAATATTCCACAGTGAAGTGAGAGATATGCAGCCAAAACAAGTTTTTATTAAGTACCAGAATCCACTACTAGCTAGAGTG
Organism: Suncus etruscus; assembly: GCF_024139225.1. Taxonomy (NCBI): domain Eukaryota; kingdom Metazoa; phylum Chordata; class Mammalia; order Eulipotyphla; family Soricidae; genus Suncus; species Suncus etruscus. Next base: position 99,566,379 of record NC_064856.1, read on the forward strand.
TCATGATCCAAACTAGTTACCCTGCTAAAATTTTGATATGTACATATATATTGTGCAGGGAATTAGAGTAGCATCTTTCCTGCTAAACTATTTTATTTCTCCAAACTTAATTCATTTACAGCTTAATCTGATCACCTGCAACTGAATATTTGGGTTGTTGACATAATCTGGCTGTTGTATTAAGTGCTTTAGTGAACACAGGCATGCATATATTTTTTCAAATTAATGTTTTTGTGCTTTGGAGGTAGGTGACTATTTCTGGTTCATATTCTCTATTCTTATGAGCAGATGAATGTTCTTTTTTCACATGTTTTTAAGTGCTTCTTAAAATAGTTATTTCTATCTCAGGAATCTATCTGACACTTACATTTTCTATTGATGTACATCTCTTTGCTATTTGCTTGTTTGGTATATTTTATTTTTCTTAAATAGGTCTTTTTCTGCCAAGGTTATTTATTCTACTCTATTTCCACAAAATTGATCCTGGTCATCTGTAATATCAGACTATAAAGATGCCTGCCTATGAATGAGAGCATTCTCTTTGCTTTCAGTATTATTTATTAAGAATTTTTACCAAGCATTCTTTTTTTAAAGCATGTTAGTTATTGATTGAGTGATTGATTGATTGATTGATTTGTTTTGGGGATACACCCAGTGATACTCAGACGTTACTCTGGCTCTGTGCTTAGAAATTGCTTCTGGCGGGACCGGAGAGATAGCACAGAGGTGTTTGCCTTGCAAGCAGCCGATCCAGGACCTAAGGTGGTTGGTTCGAATCCCGGTGTCCCATATGGTCCCCCGTGCCTGCCAGGAGCTATTTCTGAGCAGACAGCCAGGAGTGACCCCTGAGCACTGCCGGGTGTGGCCCAAAAACCAAAAAAAAAAAAGAAAGAAAGAAAGAAATTGCTCCTAGCAAGCTCGGGAACCATAAGGGATGCCAGGAATTGAACCTGGTTTATCCAAGGTCAGCCACATGCAAGGCAAATGCCTTACCACTGTGCTATCTCTCAAGCCCCTTTACCAAGTATTCTTTAACAACCATGTAAAATAACATTTACTGGTAAACTATTATTTGTATAATATGAAGTTGTTTTCATCTTGTTTGGAAAAAATCACAAGGAAAATATTTTCACCAAAAGTTGTTAGGTGTATTTCAAACCTTAGCTTTTGTAAACCAAGACTGAGAATTTTTCACAGATTTATACTGTGTGTTATTCTGTGTATACCACAGATGATTGAGACCACTCAGTATTGCCCCTCACCCTGCGTGTAGTATGTGTGTGTTTGTGTGTGTGTGTTTTATTTTGATCACACTAGCAAAGTTTATAACTACTCTTGACTCTGTGCTTAGGAATTATTTTCAGTGGGTTTTGGGGGGACCATAAGGACTTTTGGGAATCAAACCTGAGTCAGACACATCAAAGGCAAATGCCTGTCCGATTATAGTATCACTCCCAACCTTTCTTCTTTTAAAAGTGCACCATTGTATTTAGTGTCCTCTTTATTCCTCTATCATTGAATTGAAAAAGTAAACTAGCTTAATTACATCGGTAACATTTCCAGCCCTCTATGAATTGATATGGATATCCGAAAGTGGAAATGTCAGAAACATCTACTACTCATTAGATACAGACAGAAATAAATTTAAAGTTACAAAAAAAAAGGGAACAATGCTACCATGAAACAGTAAGTTCTGGAAGAACAGAGAGCATTTTGGGGGTTTGGAGTCTTAAAAGGACCACAGTGAAAAGAACAAGAAAGCCAGACCAAGTGGTATAAATAAGAAAAAAATACAAAAATAATCAAATAAAAAAGCATTAGTATTTTTTCTTCTTCCTATATTATCAAAGCTATTTTTTTTCTTGTTGGCTAAAGAAACCATAGACAGAGAGGAGAACAAACTTTAATTGGGAAGATTAAAGAAAATTTATGCACCAGAAAAGATAGTGCAGTAGTTAAGGTAAAGTTTGCCTTGTATGCTGAGAACTCTAGCTCCATCATCAATATTACAAATGATCCCTTGAAATTCCCAGGAGTAATTCCTGATCAGAGGCAGGTAAACCTTATCATATGTAAGACCTGAGAACCTCTGTGTGTGGCTCAAAAACAAGAAAACAAAAATTGCAACACAGAACATAACCCCACTTCCTGGATAATTCACGGTTGTTCAGCCAATTTCTTAACTCAGTATCTCACAGTCAAAATAAAGGCATATTTATTTCCAATTAGATCATGCAATTCAGATGATCTTACTTTTTTTTTAAAGCTGTGTTTCTCTGAAGTTTTTATAATAATTTTTTATTTTGACCAAGGTGGATTACATGTCTTTCATAGTAATATTTTAGGTATATAGTAAGATCTGACTTTTGACCATACAGGGTCCTTTTAACCTTATGATATGAAGCTTCCTTGGCACAATGGGATAATTATGATAATGCTGGAAATAAATGTTACGTTTAAATAAAGCTAAAAGATATATTTCTGTTGCTTTTCACAGGTTTAAACAAATTCTTTCTGTGATTTCAAGTCAGATTATTAGCTTAGTTAGCAGTTTTCTAAGTGATGCCATGATGTCCTTGTTCCTCAGGGTGTATATAATGGGATTTAATGTTGGAATCAAAACAGTATAAAAAAGAGAGATAAGTTTCCCGACTCCTTCCGATTGATTGGGTTTGGGTTGTAAATAAGTAATGGTGGCTGTTCCATAGAACAGGACAACAACTATCAGGTGAGAAGAACAGGTCGAGAAGGCTTTAGACCTCCCTTTGGCTGATGATAACTTCAGAATGTTGGAGATAATTTTGCCATAGGAAACGACAATCAAAAGAAAGGGAACCATAATAAATACAACAGCAACGACATAGACGGCAATCTCATTCACAAAAGTGTCCCCACACGCTAGCTTAAGAATCGGGGGAATGTCACAGAAGAAATGATTTATTGTGTGAGAACCACAGAAGGGCAGAGAGAAAATCTGGCATGTTTGTCCAATGACAGCTGGAATGCTACACATCCAGGAAGAAATCACCAGCTGGACACAAACTTTGTGGTTCATGACGAGAGGATAGTGCAGAGGGTTACAGATGGCCACGTAACGGTCATAAGCCATCACAGTTAGGAGGACACACTCTGAGCCACCCAGCATAAGGACAAAACACATTTGGGTTGCACAAGCCAAGAAAGAAATGTTTCCCTTCTGGGTCAAAAGGTCTGTGAGCATTCTTGGAATGGTGACAGTTACATAACAGATTTCTAAAAAGGAAAAATTGCTGAGAAAGAAGTACATAGGGGTCTGGAGAATGGGGTCAATGCTTGTTAACAGAATTATGATGCTATTACACATTAGGATAGTAAGATAAATGACTAAGAATATTGCAAATAGAGTCCAGCGGAAATTGGGAATATCAGAAAACCCCAACAGAACAAATCCTACCATTGTAGTGATATTTGCCTTTTCCATCTTTCATTTGTTCTCCATCTGTAGATATGGTAAATTGAAGATCATCAATTCATTTAAAACTGTAAGGTTTAACTATCCATATTCTGTGACCTGAATGAGATTGGGGATATAGCAATATAATATTCCAGATTATTTTTACTCTTAGCCTGCTCTGTTTTTGAGAAATGACATTTGACACTGCAAAAATCAACTGACATGCAGATAAAATTAACCTAAAAATAAAATATTAGGGTATTTTTATATGTAATAATAAATTTTAATACACTGAATGTACTATAGTGATATTTGAGAAAAGAGTATACATTGCTATTTAGTTTATTGTACAGAGATAAAATCTAATTGCTTACCATTATTAGTATACTTTGATAATTTTTCTCTTGTATTACCTGGTCTCATAATTTTCTTTTCATGTTGGGTGACACTCCATCTTATAATTCCAAGAATTTTATATTAAAGTTTTTCATTATTGTTTATAAACCCTTTTAATCCAATGAGAAAATTTTATTATACAAGTCCCCTTTTCCTGAAAAAAATACATACATAAAATATTATTATACTTAATTACCTCTCTCATCTTGAATGAAAAATTATAGAATCCATTACTTCAATCTCATACTTTTAACTTATCATCTTTATTAATCTTATATACAGTTAATTTTAAATATATTTTAATTCAGTCATGAAATATAGTCCTGGGGTTAAATATCTTACTTTTCTAAATCCTTTGAATTCAAAGTTAATTATCATACAATTACCTAGCAATCAAATAAAATTCAACTAATTTTTATCTTTTTTAATATTAGAAAATAAAACCTAATGTTGATTAAACCCAAGGCTATTTATTCTAGATGTTTAAATGAACAGACTCATGATGAGACAAGCAAACCAAAAAATTAACATGCAATTTAGTTTCACTTCATACCACTATCTTATAATATCCAATACTGCCTACACATTCAAATTACATTATAATGATATTCTTGCTTTATTCTTTGAAATATATATCTATATATACACAAACAAACATATATATACTTATCCTATTTGTCGACTATCCTATTTTATCGCCACCTATCAGTGGTTTGAGCTATCTTGAGTAGTTAACACATCATTAGGTAGCTTAGACTTTCTTGCTCTTTGATTTTCTCTTTTCATTTCAACTTCACATTTAGATCTCCTTAGATAAAATGCTATAGCAACAAAATTCTAGCTTACCTTTATGAACTAGAAAGAAGCAGTCTATCATGTCAAACCTGTATTAATTTTAAACTTTTCTTTCAAGAGAAGAAATCATTGCCACACTGCAATATTTTTGGCTAACTTGAAACTTTAGCTACTCTTAAATAGCAAGTAGTCCTACTCTCCCTGAGGAACATTGTTTATGCCACAAATGACTACTTCTGTTTGGCAGGCATCTGGGTATAATTTTCAAAGCTACTTTTTCTGTAGATGACCTAATCTCACCTCAGCCCATTCTTGACATAATTTTTCTCATAATAGGAAAGCATTACTGGTGAGAAAACACTACTGATTTTTAGGGAAATCAAAATATGTACTATATTTTAGACACCAGCTAAATTATGTAGTGTATCTTCCTTAATTTTAGAGTCATAATGTATTTATAACTAGAGTCCAGATTTTAGAACATCCACACTTAGAAACCATAATCATATAATATGTTGAATGAACTTGGTATATTAGATCACTTTGCTATATTAAGTAGTAATACCTTGTTTCAAAAGTGGAACACTGAATATTTTCTATTGATGTGAGCATTAGGTGCCTCTTTTAACAAACATCTAGATGGTTATACGCAAAATTGGAGGCTTATTTAGGCACCCTGGAAAGTAACATATTAAAATTTTATTGTACCGCAAAATATACAGTGTAAGAAACATTATTAAACACAGAAGAGAATCAAACCGTTATTTTCAAAATTGTTTGCCATTTTTCATATCCAGGAAAATATTGAGAAAAAATGGCAGCCATCTTACCTCACATCTTAAATCCATATTTATACAACAAAATAATTGTATTTTATGTATACTTTGCTTGACAGTATATTCTGAAAGTAAAATAACTTGTTAGAAACCTTTTTTTGTTTGTTTGTTTGTTTTTTTGGTTTTTGGGCCACACGCAGTGATGCTCAGGAGTTATTCTTGGCTATGCACTCAGAAATCACTCCTGGGTTGGGGGACCATATGGGACACCAGGGGATAGAACTGCAGTTTGTCCACCAGGGGATAGAACTGCAGTTTGTCCTAGGTCAGCCAGGAGAGGCAAACGGCCTACCACTGCACCACCACCTTGGCCCCTAGAAACCATTTTTAATCTGAAACCTGAATATAATACACTTCAGATCTTAAAATTCATATAACAGCTCATTTGTCTTAAACCTTATCTTAAATGTCTGGATATATGACACTGTATTTATTGATCCTCCGGTTCTCAGTTTTCTGTATTTACTCTACTTTTGCAGACAAATTGAATAGTTCTGTAGCTTACTTATATTTTGTATCTTTATTATAGACATATAAAATAAAGTCACACTAAAATTTCTTTTGGAAGGGCTGAAGCTGATAAGGCATCTGCCCTACATTCTGCTGATCTGGGTTTTATTTGCAGTTCTATACAAGGTCCCTTGAGTCTACCAGGAGTAATCCCTAAGCAGAGTCAGGAAAATTCCTTAGCACTTTTTACTGTGGCCCCTAAACAAGCAAATAAAAGCAAAATTTCTTCTGGAAATCACCTTAACCATGTAATTAGATACCATTAGTCTCTTCTAAGTTACAAATGTATCAACTTTGTTCATTAATATTTACTTGTAGCTAGTTATATAAAAATGGGTTGTCTATAATATAATTCCCTTAACAATTTGTCACCAAATATCTCCCATCAGTTACTGATTGTTTGTGATGTATGTAGTCCCGCCTTTTTGGTTGAAGTCTCTCCTATCTGCATGACATCACATAATGGGGAAGATACTCTATTTTTGTTTAAACAGCACTGCTTTACATTGAACTCACCTCTATCAGATAGCTATAGCTATTTAAAATTATTCAAGAGTAATGTCTTAAAATTATCAAAATGTTTTCTTATGATTCTGAACTTTAGTAATTCCTTTACATCCAACTTATTTTCCTGATAGATGTCAATATTTCTGCCAAATTTTTGAACTGCTTTTAATGATATGTTTTCATTATTTGATTATTTTATATTATTTTTTGTTTTGTTTATTGGGCCACACCCGGTGACTCTCAGGGTTTAATCCTGGCTATGGTCTCAGAAATCACTGGCTTGGGGGACCATATGGGACACTAGGGAATCGAACCATGGTCTGTCCTAGGGTAGTGTGGGCAAGGCAGGTGCCTTACCCCTTGTGCCACCACTCCAACCCCATATTATTTTATATTTAACTTTTGTATTCTATATTTAGTATTTGTGATTTATGTATTTTCTTAAATTCTTGGTGAATCATTTAATTTTTATTTTATTCTTGAGCAGTGTTTACTTTTTCTACCTAGATTTATGACTGTTGCATTATAGGCACATAATCTTATCTATTTTGGGGAACTTTTGGGATACAAATGTCAGTACTCAGAGTTTACTTTTACTCTGTACTCAGGATTGTCCATAAAGGTCATAGGTTATGTCAGGCCAACCATAGGCAAGGCAAGTAGTCTACTTGCTATATTTTCATTCTGTTCCCTTTATTATTTTTAAACATAGAAAGTAGCAATGCAATTTCTGATCTTTATATAAACATGTACAGAACTACTTATTCTTGGAAAAAGACATAAAAATAGGTGATTCTTCACATGTGGTAGGGCCACCCTATTTTGACTTAGCATAAGATCCTCCATCTTAATATGTCAACCATTTTATACATACTGGCTAGCCTCTCAGTTACCTCCCCAACAAGCCCTTTCTGTAATGAGGCATGGTGAAAGTGAACTAATCTAAGACATATACTAATCATGTACTAAATCTTCCAAAAAGTCCTGGACAAAGGGCCAAGCCATCAAATAGACTGAGTAAACTGGTGGTCTGATAGTTCTCAAGAATATGTAAACGATATATCTTCCAGGTTGATCTAACCAATCATTTTAAATAACATAAGGAAATCATGAGTTGCAGTTTTAGAGCATAATAGGGAGCCCTTACACAAAGTTGGGGTCACTCTCCTTCCAAATCCCTGCTCGGTCAAGATTGGAACACAATGCTTGCATAACTTGTGCTTAATAAAACTCTTTGATACAAAGCCATTTGCTTTGTGTGTTCTTTCAGATACCGATTCCTAACAATAAATCTTGGTAACAAGTCATTGCCTGTAGAGATGGTTTTATTTGCATATGCACAGTTTAAATTAAAAAGACATAAAATAAAAAGTTAGTAAATAACTCACATCACTCTTTACAGAAGAGTAATGTGACTCCACCCTGGATATTACATGTATCTTTACCTGCAAGACCAGGCCCATTCCTGGGAGGGGTCTTGGGAAGGTTAGATAAGGCCTTTGACCCAAGGGATTAGGGTCTTGGCCAGGATGGAGAGGTAAGAGGAGGAGACATGGCTGAAAGAAGTTAAGATGCAGGGCAAGCTAAATGGTTGAGATTGAACACACATATGGTGGATAGTGTATGAATAAAGCTGATACTCCCTGAAGTCTGTCTGAGCGAGTCTGATTCCCTCTGGGACCACCTGAAGATGATGACCTGCTGGTTAATGAGGGATGAAACCTCGTGGTGGGAGCCTAAGGACAAAGACCTTCATCTCCATCCAAGCCCATGCTAAGGGCTGAATGCAACAGAGTAAAAATGATCAATTTTCATTTTATTTATCCACATCCACAGAGAATATTATAAAAGTATATGATATATTATGCATTACAGAATACATATAAGTATATTTATTATATAACTATATGTAATATTCAATATATGTAATAATTTTTACTTGAGTACCACAATAGCTAAACCTGTGGCACTTGGGACTATTTCCTGAATCTATTATAAAGGATTACTCCTGGAAATGCCTGGACAACTATTTTCAGTACCCAACGTCCCTAGGTCACCCAGAATTGTGTGTCTACCCACACTACTACCACTACAACACATTATTTTGATTACATTGATAACAGGAGTTTATTAAATAATCAAAATACAAAGGAAGAACTAACAGAAAAATATGCTCAGAGATGTAAACAATAACATCAATGATCAGATTTTTATTCACTATTATCAGTATGTTCATGTTTGTGTATATGTATATGGGTTTTCCCTTTTTATTTTTATTTCACTATATATTGCTCATACCCAGTGGTTCTTAAAGATAACTCCAGATCTGTTATGAAGGATGACTCCTGACAATACTCAGGGAATCATATATGGTACCGGGTATTGAACTGATGTTGGCCACATAATAGGCAAGCTCTGTACTTTCTCTGGCCCCACTTTTTATATGCAAGACCTGTTATCTAAAATTATATTCAAGTAAACATTTAGTATACATATACAGTGATCAAACATGTGCATCTTTGATTAAACAGCTTAAAGTGGAGAAAGCTAAAAGCAGTCTAAGAATTATAGCACTGAGAATCAGCAAGTATGAATAGAGAAAAGTACTAAGGCCAACAAAATAAGGAGAGAGAGATAGAAATCAAATAATAACACTCATACATGAAGATTTATCAATTTAACACAAGCTATAAAAACATCAATTTGGGCAAAATATTTAAAAGAATATTTGGACAAATTGTAATATTTGATGGAAAAAGAGAATTTATTATAATTTATTTACACTAATTAGGGATCTTTCAAAGGATTTATAAGTAGAAATATTTTTCAAAGTACAAACATATTACTACATTTTAGAAATAATTTTTGAGTAAAGAAAATTTAATTATTGGGGCTGAAAAGATGTTACAGTGGTCTGGGCACTTGCCTTTTATGGGACTGACATTCCAGACACCTGGTATTATCCTCCCAATAATGCCAGGATTAAGTTTGGAGTGCAGAGCCGAAAGTAACCCTCAAGCATCACTGTGTAGGCTCCCAAACAAGCAAACAAGCAAAAATAGATGAATATTTTTTAAAAGCTAGAACTAAATACAAAACTAAAATAAACTACAGTAATAAGTAAATCTAAAGGGTTCAAATTCACTGGAATGTAAAGTCAACACTTGTATTGAAAAAGTTAGAAAACACAAGCATATTTTATATATTTTTCACTTACATAACTTTTCTTAATGATATAGATACACCAAATTAAAACAGAAAGTTGTTAACAGATGAAGAAATAGTTCACATGAGAGGATGAAATATCACCCATTTTATTAACCATCATTGCAATTTAAATTTGTTCATGAGTAAGAAATTTCATATTGTCTCTCCTTCAGTACTTCATTTCTGAAAATATTGAGGATCTTAGAAACCATGGACAAATGCAGAGATGCATCACCACAACTCCTGTATTACAGGAATATACTCCTTTATTCTGTATTAAAATTTCATAAAAAGAAAAAGTCAAGAGTGAGCAAAAGAACAAACTACAATTTTTAAAATGTGCCACTAAACAAAATGAGCATAATACACGCTGTATTTGTTTTTCAAGATAATATCCATCCCCATCTATAGAAAGATGTCTTTGATGACCTTAATTGGAAGAGGGGGAACAATGACAGGATATAAGCCCTCCATGTTTTTTCATAGCTGACTTGAACTAGTGGTGATAAGTATAATTGTTTTTATTTCAAGTAAATGACAATTAGGGGCCGGAGACATAGCATAGAGGTAGGGCATTTGCCTTACATGCAGAAGGATAGTGGTTGGAATTCCAGCATCCCATATGGTCCCCTGAGACTGCCAGGACCTATTTCTGAGCATATAGCCAGGAGTAACTCCTGCTTGCTGCCAGGTGTGACCCAAAAACAACAACAACAACAACAACAAAAAGATAAGTGACAATTAATTGTTTAATGTACTTAAATCAGTATTTTCTATGCCTAGAAATGATAGAAATATATATATTAGAATGTAAACAAAATTTATCAAAGAATTTACCCCCAATTTTCTTTACCTCCCTGACACTGCAATACCAGCTCCATCATGCAACTGTGGCCACTTTGTCAGAAAGCCTGGACCAGGCTGAATAGGAAATTGAACTTGTGGCATAGATAGCCAACAAGAAACTGTGTGGACTACCTATTAGAATCCAGAATTTTTTTGCTGGGATTGGTCTCAATAATGATTTGTGAGAACCAGAGAAAACACAAAAAGAGTGAACCATCAAGGAGTTACACAAAGAGATACACTTACAGCAGAAACAGAGGAATAAGATTGAACCTCCCTAAAACTGGTATTTGTTTGGTTTGTTAAATCCCTTGTTATAAATAGTAGACTGGCAGTGACGTTCACATGGGAACTGTGGCATGGCTTTTTCTTGCAACTCCTTTGGCCCTTTTCTCCTTCACTCCTGCAAACAATAAAGGTTGCTTTTGTTTGTTTATTCATGGTGGGGGCAAAAAATGAGGTGTTCTGCCCTACTGCTGAGATATGACTATGAATGACTGCTTTGATGATGAGCACTTGTTAATTGATATAATTCAGCATGTTAATTAATGTTTCTCACTAGCTCATAGTTTACTGACATTTGTTTGTAGATTCAAATGAGAAAAAAAATAAGCTATTATGCTTATGTTTTAATGTTATTTTTGTAAATTACAACTATCTGGAATTATTTTTTTGTCACTTTAAAATGGAACATAAGGAGCAGGAGGAATAGCACAGAGGGTTGAGTGATTGATTGTCTTGTATTCAGCCAACCTTGCTTCAAGTTCTCAAATCCTAGATGTTGCCTGCATATTGCCAGGAGTGCAGAGTCAGGAATAATACCTGAGCACTTAGGGTATCCCAAAAACAAATAACAAAATAAAATAAAACAAAACAAAAAAACAAACAAATAAAAAGAAATATAAACCAAGTTTTCTATTAATGATTTTCTGATAAACTTAGTATAATTTATGCAAAGAATATAGTTTACATGTAAGTGTACACTGCAACACTTCAATTTGTAAAAGTATTAGGCAGAAATATTTTTGTTCTTTAATTACATTTAATTACATTCTTTAATTAATTCTTTAAATTTTTCTAATGCTACAAATTTAGTTTCATCATTTTATTCATATAATTTCTTTAACATTTTACATTAAATTATTTTATTCATATGTTATTATTGTATCACTTATCTAATGTATTACTTAATGAAATATGTATTTCTTCTTTATTTGAGTATGTTATATAAGTCCCGGGCATTTTTAAATTTACAATACATTATTATTATAATAGCATTTAACATTCTTTTTTTATTGGGAGGGAAGGAGGTAGGACAAGAAGGAAGAAGAAAGGAAGGAGGGAGGAAGTAAAAAGGAAAAAGAAATGAGGAAAGGAGAAAGGGAAGGAGGTAGAAAAGGAGAAAAAGAAAGAAGAGAAGAAAGGAGGAAGGAAGAAGGGAAGGATGGAGGTGGGGAGGAAGAAGATAGGGAGGAAAGGAGAGAGGGAATGTAGAAGGGAGAGAGGGTAGAAAGAAAGAAGGGACAGCATTTAACATTTAAACTGATTTGGAAATATCTAATTAGACCAGTTAACAAATGAACAGTCTTTAGTGATCATAGACAGTGTACATGGAACAGAATAATATAAGCCTCAATTCCTGAATGATTCATGATGATATACAAGAAGTAATGTTTCAAATAAAAAGCTGTATAAATGGGTATGCAGATGAAGAAATTAAAAAATATGTCAAGATAACACATTCCAGCTTTATTAAGTGTTCTCCATTTTTCCTGAAACTAAAATACTAGCCACATTATTAACTCTTACTTTTGAAATATCTAATTAGACAGGGAGCCAAATTTTGGAATATAAAGAACCACAATATAATCAAAACTAAATCAATTTGTCCCCAGTCTTTTTGCTATCCCAAAGATTTCAGATTGGGCACCTTTAGATTTCTGACAATTCTAAATAATCCCAAGGGAAAGAGTAAAGAATGATCCCACTCCGGAACAAATTTTCAGTAGGAACAACAATATATTGATTTAAAAAAAATTAAACAAACAAGCATAAAATAAAATAGAAAACATATCAAAGTCTTTTTCCTCTTGACAAGTTCTTAAGAATGAATTATGCACTATAAAGCAGGCCCAGTAATTTGTGTAAATCTCAGAAAGGCAGTTTTACAAACACAAAAGTCTCATATTCCATTTCTGGGATCTTCTTTATTCTAATATTTAATTTGCCTTTTTATTTTAGGGGGCTGCTTTCTTCCTTTGAAGAAGATCAAGTCTTGTGGATTTTACTGGTTTCTACTTTCTTCCGCCACTTGTATTAACATTTCTTAGCTCTGCTGTCATCTTCTCCTGGATTCTTGTCTGTGAGAGTAGGAAAAAGACAAAACTGGAAATCCTAGATGGAGACCAGGAAAATAGTGTTTACATGCTGTAGGAATTCCTACAAATTTTGCCAGTCTGGACCTCCCTAGAGACTCATGGGTCCTGGTAGATAAATTGGGTGTATTAACACAAGCAGTCACTTCCTGGTTCCCCACATTCCTTTCTTCAAGATTATCATTTAATATGCCTTATCAGAACGTGTCTTATTTTTTGTTTCATGAAGCCATGATATCTCCAGAAATAGCAGGTGAACTAAGAGCCCTTGTTATTTGAGGAGTTTCAGCTACACATAGCTTTAATAAAATACAATAAAAAATATGCAGACTTAAAAAAATCAAAACAGAGTTTGGGGAGACAGAGGGATTGGGTTTCACATGTTGTCTCCCACTGCATCAGCAGATCAGACAATAAACCAACAGAACATACCATTCTGGGGTTTAGCTCCAGTATAAAAGTTAAAGATGAATACTTTGCACACAGATTGTCATTTTTTCTGCTCTGATTTGGTAGAGAAGAGGTCCAAAATCCTATCATGTATATTTTAATGAGATACATCTAGAGAAATGCAAGACTTGTTTCCTAATGGTACATTTATTTTGTTTACTGGAATGATTCTGCTATTTTGCTAGAATAAATGGTTTATTAGAATAATCAAGTAGATTATTATTTTTGTTTGGTTTCAGTTTTTGTCACACACAGCAGTGTTCTAGGTTTCTTCTGACTTTGACCTCAACAGTTCCTCCTGGTGGGTTTGAAGGGACATATAGAATGCTGGGAATTGAACTTGGATCAGCCACATACGAGCCAAATGCCCTACCATTTGTACTATTATTCTGGATCCATCAAGTAGTATCTTTTAGAATAAAGGCAACTTAATAAATATTGCTGAGAATAACTCATGTAGTTTCACATAATTTTTAATGTTTGATTAAACATGATGAATCAATGCAAAATATCACAAAGAACAATTATATTAAGTCAATGTGGATTAAAGTCATATATAATTTATCTGCAAAAGGGCAATTATTTCATTTTCAATTCAATTTTATAAACTGATAAAGAATAACTTAAGATAAAGCTCGAGATTTTTTCCTAAACATTGAGGCCACATATAGAAACAAAGATAAAAAAGAAAAGGAGAAATTAAAATATATGCAAAGTAAGGAAGAAGGCAAAAAATATAGTAGCATAAATATCTATGTACTAAAATTGTACCTAAAGTTTATTCATTTGTTTTGATGTTTGGGCAGTTTTTTGTTTATTTGTCTGTTTGTTTGTTTTATTGGATGGGCACACCTGTTGATGCTCAAGGCTAGCTCTTGGCTCTTTCCTCAGGAATTACTCCTGGCAGTGCTTGGAAGAATATGTGGGATCCTAGTGATCAAACCTGGTTCAGTCATATACAAGATAAATGCCCTACCTGCTGTATTATCACTCTGGCTATAGCAATAAGGTTTGCACACTTTTAGTTTTGTTTTATTCAGTTGATTTTGTTTGTTTGTTTTTGTTTTTGGGAGCTGCATTTGGTGTCACTCAAGGGTCGTCTTGGCTCTGCACTCAACAGTTATTGCTAGCAGGCTAAACGGTGTTGGATCATATAGGATGCAAGAAACTGAATCCAGGTTGGCCACTTGCAAGACACATGCCCTACCCACTATGCCATACTTTCCTTGGATGCAAGAAATTGCCAAGAATATAAAAAGACATATTCAGACTGTGTTAGGCAAAGCATATCAAATTATAATATAAATTTAATATATATTTTCTAAATGATTATATAGATATTTGTACTCTTAAAGTGTAATAATAATGTCAAATGTTAATAAAATTAAATAAATATCCAAAATAGTCACTTTAGATTTTGGGAAGGATATACTTGACATATACATTAATAGGTAAGAGATACCGTCTTTTACTTTTACATATCACAACCAATGTAAGGGGGTAAGAGATATAAAATAGACAAATGTGTTTACAAACTAGTTGAATACTTACTTTCTTATGGCAAGATAAACAGTGGATATACTTCCAATTAATTATTCAAAAGTGTAATTCCACCAATAAATAAAGATAATAAATCTATAATGAAGTAGAAATGTTATTTACCAATATTTTATAATTATGCAATAGCAGAATTAAATGGAAAATGACAGTAACTTCAGTTGCCAATGCAAAATTAAGGCAGCAATTTCTTCAACGCCATGGTAACATCCTTATTTCTTAGAGTATATATTATGGGATTAAACATTGGGGTGACTATTGTATAGAAAAGTGAAAAAAACTTGTCTGCTCTGGAGGACTTTTTGGATTTGGGTCTTAAATAAGTGATTGCTGCCGATCCAAAAAATAAAACCACAACTATGATATGAGAGAAGCAAGTCGAGAAGGCTTTGGAACGTCCTGTTGCAGATGGTACCTTCAAGATGGTGGAGATGATTTTACTATAGGATCCAAGGATTAGCAGGAAAGGAACCATCACAAATACCACGGCAACTGTGAAGACCAACATCTCGTTCATAAATGTGTTCCCACAGGCCAACTTGAGCATTGGAGGGATGTCACAGAAGAAGTGATTGATTTGGTTGGATTTACAAAATGATAAAGAGAAAATCTGGCTGGTTTGACCTATCTCTGTGGTAATACCAGTAAACCAGCAGGCAGCCACCAGCTGGACACAGAACTTCTGGTTCATGACCATTGGATAGTGCAGAGGGTTGCAGATGGCAACATAGCGGTCATACGCCATTGCCGTCAAAAGGAGGCACTCCACGTTTCCTAGCGTAAGGACAAAACTCATCTGTGTTGCACAGGCAAATAAAGAAATGCTTCTTCTCTGGGTCCAAAGATTTTTGAGCATTCTTGGAAGAGTGACAGAGACATAGCAGATTTCCAAAAAGGAGAAATTACCAAGGAAAAAATACATGGGAGTTTGAAGAGACTGGTCCAAGATGATTATGAGAACAATGATGCCATTCCCGAACACAATAGCCAAGTACACAAAGAAAAATATGACAAAAAGTAACATTTGAGAGTTGGGAATATCAGAAAACCCCAAAAGAACAAATTCTGTCATGGCAGTGAGATTTACTTTTGCCTGTTTTTTCTGCTCTTCCATCTGTGAAAATAAAGAAATTAGCTATATCTATTTTAATTGGTTTTCCAAGTTTATAGATCAAAGAGACCTGATTTTATTCACATTTATATCTTTGCCTTCCATTTATTTTCCTCATTTCGTATTCTATTTTCAAAGAATTCAAATGAGACCTAACGGAAATTTAGTTTGATTTCCGAAGTGTTTACATTTATTTCTGACTTTTCTTAAGCGGCAATAAAATTATGATTTTAGAACAATGCTTGCTAGTGAAGATGCTTGAGATTATATTTTACTATTATGGCTCTAGAGACTATATAATCTATGCAATTACTTTAGCAATATTATTAATTAAGGAATCCATCCTTTAAAGAAATTTACCAAATGCTTACTGCATAATCAGTAAAGATAAATAAGGCATTTTTTTTAACTCTCTCTACTACCTCCACTTCATACATTTTTTTCTGCCTGATTTTTCACTAACATTAAAGTACTCGAAATTTCTGGGTTTCAGTTATTTAACTATTGGGATCAAACTCGACTCAGTAAAATTGTTATATCCACTATGGTGCATATACTTGATTCTGCAAAGAACTAAAGTGGCAAATGCTATTCAAAGGCAGTCCTCATTCTTAAAAGATAAAAAAAAAAAAAAGATTACTATGTGCCAGGACAAATAAACTCAAATCTAATCTATTACTTTTAAGGAAGGCATCAATTAAGTCAAATTCTTTAATTCTTACTACTTTGGTTCTTTAATTCTTGCTACAATTCTTTAATTCTTGCTACAATTATTATATCATTCCCCTGTGAAAAAGTGTAATGTTAGTTTTCAAATTTAATGCTATTTCTCATAAGGTTCACAAAGTACCACCTTATAGCCATTGCACAAGTCCACTAGGTCTCTATAAGTGAATGATGAACATTCAAACTCCAAAAGTTAATGCATAAAGAAAAATGGTGTAAGAAAATTATTGGCCAGACTGGAGTGATAGCACAGTGGTAAAGCATTTGCCTTGCACAAGGCCATCACAGGATGGAACCTGATTCAAATCCCAGCATTCCATATGTTTCTCTGAGCCTGTCACGAGCAACTTCTGTATGCAGAGCCAGAAGTGACCCCTGAGCGTTGTCAGGTGTGATACAAAAACAACAAGAATAAAAAGTTAATGGCAACACAACATATTCATTTGATTGAACAAGAGGCTCATTTGAAGCTACAAGAGATAGTTTTAAAAGACTATTCCAAGCTTTGTGTTCAGATGTTATTCCTGATAGTGTTCTGAAAAACATGGTGCTGGGGATTGAGCCAAGTTTGACAACATACAAGGTAATCACTAAATAGCATACTCTCTCTCTCCATAATGAGTTTAGACCAGACTGAACTCAAACACATGGGTTTCTAATCAAATATCCTGTGCTTTATTTTATTTATTTATTTATTTATTTATTTATTTATTATTTATTATTTATTTATTTATTTGGTTTTTGGGCCACACCCGGTGGTGCTCAGGGGTTACCTCCTGGCTGTCTGCTCAGAAATAGCTCCTGGCAGGCATGGGGGCCCATCTGGGACAGGATTCAAACCAACCACCTCTGGTCCTGGATCGGCTGTTTTCAAGGCAAACACCGCTGTGCTATCTCTCCGGGCCCTCCTGTGCTTTATTTTGTTAAAAGAAAAATATAAAGGACTCTAAAAGTTTGAAACATGAGAAAAAAGTGTGTAAACTAAGCAGGTATGATGTTGTGTCATCACACGCACCTGGTGTGATGGGAGGAATTCAGAGCATCTAGGTTTAGGGTTAGGATTAGTGATATGGGATTGTGAAAAAAAAATCAGTGAAAGAGTAAGAGGCATAAAAAAAGTTTTTTAATACAATAGGGTGCTTGCAAAGACACTAGGTTGTGCATTATCTTAGTTTACATATGATTTCTTGGACTTAACCCCTGTAATAATGAATTTGTATATCAATCAGATCAAGTCTGAGATTGAACAGACACCTGGTATTAAGTCTCTTTTGTCAACTCAGATTTAATTCCTGGCTCCACATACTCTCCAACAATCACCATTTTGAGAATAGCTCTTGAGCACTGTTGGGTATAACTTTTCAAAACTTCCCCCTCAAAAAAGGGTTGATTAGACAAAATCCAAAGGAAGATTTTAGTTTGTGACTCTGTGTATGTGTGTGTGTGTTTGTGTGTGTGTTGTTTTGTGTGTATCCAACCGTGGGAAAATAATTGACATCAAATTCAGTGCATGAAAATCAATAAGAATTTTCCTTGCAAGAAAATGCTAATGAGTGAATAAAATACAGAGCTAAAATGAATTCAAAAACAGGGCATGTCACACTACTCTTAGGTTTATAGGCCTTTAATCCATTTATTTATTTTAAACATAATACCCAACCTCAGGTTGTTAGTATAGCAGGGACCATGGTTGTATTGCTGGTAGCCTAGTCAGTTTTTTTCCTGGTACTACTTACAGTCTCCCCACACTGCCAGAATTTATCTCTGAGCTCAGATACAGTAGTGAGCTTTGAACATTGCTGAGTGTGGTCCCAAAAGAAAAATAACAAAATATATATATATATATATATATATATATATATATATATATATATATATATATATATATATATATATATATATAAATGACACCTTACAGTTTTAGGTACTTTCCTCTTTTTTGGATGTGAGTCTCTTTCTCCTTGGCAATGGATTGTATGTTAACGTTTCTTGGATCCTGTCTGGTGATCATTGGTAATTCCTAACTCTTACCAGCAAAAGTCTCTATTTTAAGAAGGGAATCCCATCCATTTTCATGTTGTCAGCCTCTCCCATGTGTCCAATTATCCACTTGGCCTCACATATGTCCTCTGGCAACATGCCTATAATTTCATGATGGTACAGTGCTTGTCTTAGCAGAGAGGGAAAAAGGGAAAGTATCCCCTAAGTATCTGTTGTTTACATTATGATCCATTTATTTCAGTATTTTCTAAGGATAGATTAATTTTATTTAAGCCCATGGCGTCTGGAAAAAAAATCACCAGTTGTAATTTACATAATAATAAAATAACTTTCTTTATAACCACTAGCTCAAATCAACTATGGAAACGTAACTAGGACAATGATGTCACATTTTTAAAAATTTTTTTCTCAACCAATTTTAAGATAAACTAAATCACTTCATACGTTTTAAATATTGTTTCTTACTCCATCTTTATATCTGTCATATTTTATTGTCACTAATGTTTTATTGTTACTAAATTTCAGATTTTTACAAGTTATATTATGTATCTTAAGGTTTTATGAATTAAAATATGCATCTCTAAGTTTAAGCTTTAGCATAGAGTTAAAATTTATAGTGGTTGGTATTCACCATTTACTACTGGGACATTTATGTTTCATTAACCCTTCAGGTTTTCGAGTAGTAACTTCACATCCAACTTTCCTCTAAGTAATATTTCAGTGATGTTGGTGTTTTAAGACCTCAACCACCATAGCCCATGATAGTCCTAAATGAGCTCAGTGGTCAATCTAGGTTGTGTTTGGGCACCATGTTGTATAAGAAATAAACCCGGAGCCTCTCATCAAAAATATTTACTTCCATCCAAATAAACTCTTAATAGCCAAGTGTAATAAATTGATGACAGCATATTTTATAATATTATACTCCTTTTATTCAAATTTCATGAATTTCATTTATATTAATATCAATAATTTCACACACATATATAAAACAAACTCAAATATTATGCTCTTTTTTGCTGTAAATTTGTCATTTGTATCACTTTGAGATATTCAGATAGATTTTAATTTTTCTATCTTACTAACATGCAAAGAAATATATTTTAATACTTTCCATTGAAAACTGAAACCATTACAATTTACTGTTATTTATATTTTCTTGGACATATAATTTTGTTCTGATTGAACTTGAGGTCCTGAATATTTTTCTTCAATAATTTCTGAAAGACTTTTATTTTTACATTATTCAATAATTTGAATCTATGTTCACTGACTTTGATCATATATAATCTAGTACTGTCCAATTTTATTTTATATATTTTTCATCTATAACCTTTATTTTTCGCTCACTCTAAAAATTAATTAGTACATTGTTGAAAAAATATTCATTGGTATAATACCATAGATAACAATATGTAGTTTTAAAAAATACATGTAATTAATATTTAAGAAATTTTACTTGGTAGCTCTTATTTAAAGAAAAAAATACTCGCAAATTATTTACATAACTATATTTATTGCGGTTTTATGTGAAATAACCAGATATTATAAAAGCTAAGTGTTGCTGAAATGGATAAATATTATGTAGTAAAAATATACACATAATCAGGGGCTGAGCCATAGTGCAGTGGTAGGGCTTTTGTCTTGCATGCAGCTGACCCAGGACAGACCTTGGTTCAATCCTCAGCATCCCATATGGTCCCTCTAGTAAGAAGCAATTTCTGAGTGCATAGCCAGAAGTAACCCCTGAGTGTCACTGGGTGTGGCACAAAAACAACCACCACAACAAATATATATAGACACACATAATCAAATATTACTCAATCACAATAAAGAAAGAAAAATGCACTTAATAGCATAGCTATTTCAAGTTTGATTGCATTGGATAAATACACATTGGATAAATAAAAAAGAATAAAGAAATAAACATCAATGTGAACCTTTGGTGGAGAATTAAAAATAAATATCTAAAAAGAACAAATAGATAAAGAACTAATTTGTTGTGATCAGGTGGACTTGGGCATTTGTTTGGTAAAGCTGTGTGATTATTTTTGTAGGGTAGTGCAATGCCAGGAGTAACCCCTGAGTGTCACCGGGTGTGACCCAAGAACCAAAAACCATATATATATATATATATATATAATCATCTGAGTTTGAGAGCCTGAGATAAAGCACTGAAGTGTGGGACTTGTTTGATATGTGGCTAAATCTTGTTCAATCCCTAGTATCAGAAACAGTTCAATAAATACCTCCATATAAACATAAATGTTCCCTGAATACAAAGGGTCAGAAGTTATTTCTGATTAAGATAATTAGTGTGGTTCCAAATTCAAAGGAAAAATATTTGAGTTTGATAACTGATTTTGAAGTTTTTCTGATTACCACTGGGTGTCAGTCTAGTGGTCTCAGAATTCTAAATTAATGCAACACAGTTGGCTATTCATTTCAGGAGTAGAAATGTCCCTGAGCTTTTTGAACACCAATGGGCTTGGCATGTCTAACAAAAAAAGAAAATTACAGCCATATTAGTGATAAGTGTTTATACATTTTATTTGGCAACACATTTATTCTGAACAAAACTTATTAAAGTCAAATATATTAGCTAGAACAGATAGAAGGTAGATAACCATGTTGTGATAAAAAAAAACATAGACATTAAGCTTAACAATAACAAGAACCATTAATTATTTCAATTTATACTAGAAAATTCCATATAGTTTGTATTGGATTTGGGGTTAATTAACTGTGTAGTTAGAAATAAGCAATTCACGTAAACAAGATAAAAGTATGAAATCACTCAGTTAAAACCCCTACCCAAAAGAATCAAATTTAATGTACATAAATAGTTATGCTTTAGAGTAAAATGCTATGCTTTTGAATTTTAGTAGAAATCTTCTCAGTGCCACCATAACATCTTTGTTTTTCAAACAGTATATCATTGGGTTAAACATGGGTATGACAATGGTATATATTAGGGATAATATTTTCTCCATGCCAGTGGAAGGACTGGATATTGGTTTAAAGTATACAATGATGCCAGATCCAAAAAATAAAATCACAACAGTGAGATGAGAAGAGCAAGTAGAGAAAGCCTTGGCTCTTCCAGTTGCTGATGGCAGCTTCAGAATAGTAGAGATGATGTTCACATATGATCCCAGTATCAGTATAAAAGGAGTGGCAGCAACAAAAACAGCAATTGCATAAACAAACATCTCAGTCATGAATATGTCCCCACAAGCAAGCTTAACTACTGGTGGTATGTCACAGAAGAAATGATTCATCTCATTAGGACCACAGAAGGATAGAGAGAAGACATGGTAGGTGAACCCAGTGTATAATGGAATTGCACTGACCCAACAGACCATTGCCAATTGAATGCAAAATCTATTGTTCATGATAAGATGGTACAGTAATGGGTTACAAATGGCGACGTACCTATCATAAGCCATTACAGTGAGAGAAAAGCACTCAGTAGCACCCAAGATTAGAAAAAAATACATTTGAATAGCACAGGCCACAAAGGAAATATTTCTGTTTTGTCTACAAAGATCTGCTAGTAATCTGGGGGCAGTGACTGACACAAAGCATATTTCCAAGAAAGAAAAATTCCCAAGGAAAAAATACATGGGGGTCTGGAGGGAAGCATCAGTTTTGGTTATTATAAGAATCAGGCTATTTCCCATCAAAATTGTTGCATAGATTGTCAAAAATACTCCAAAAAGAAATCCTTGAAGTTCAGGAACGTCAGAGAAACTGATTAGAATGAATTCCACCACTGTAGTATAGTTTTCCCTTGAGGGATTTTGTTCTGAGGATTCCATCTACAAACAAAAATACTTTAATGCTTTGAAATATATCTTAACTCTCCTTGTTGAAGAACAGGACAAATTTAAGTTAAACTATCACTGTTTATTCACTATTCACTGGCATGGTATAGATAGATAGGTAGATGATAGATAGATAGATAGATAGATAGATAGATAGATAGATAGATAGATAGATAGATAGATAGATAGATAGATAGATAGATAGATAGATAGATAGATAGATAGATAGATAAATAAATAGATAGATAGATAGATAGAATATCACTATTCACTGGCATGGTATAGATATCCTGCTTTGTTTGTTTTGTGCTGGGTTGTATTATTTTAAATCTAAAATTCTATAATACCAGAATGTAAACAAGAAAGCTATCTTAAGTTCTCTTTTTCCTGCCCATTTAAAATGTATGTATATAAGCTCAGAATGATATAGTTAGTATACAGGCAAGGCTCTTTCCTTACAAGCAGCTGACTTGGATTTAATCCCTGGTACCACATATGTTCAATTTTAGCCCCCCTGGAGCTTCCCCTGAGTGCAGATCCAGGAATAAAGAGTGAGCACTTCCAGGGGGGCCTCCAAATGAAGAACAAAGTAATGATATGTATATAAAAATAAAATACCAAAGACATTAACGATAAGAGCATAGGATGCTAGGAAACATCTCAATAAATGGAAAATATTCTTTGCATACATCGTTTTCTTTCATCATATGGCATTCAAGCACATCCAAGAACTTCGGAGAAGAAAGTTGGTCCTGAGTACAAGTAGGTGTAAAGCCCCAAATAGTAAAACTAATAAATAAATAAATAAATAAATAAATAAATAACTACTAAATAAATAAGTAAAATTTATAAAAAATTTAATATGTCTTTTAACTAATTATCAAACTCTTCCAGACTCATAGAGGAAAATATCACTTCTTTCTCATTAACTTAACTAATGGTTTCTATTTATATATATTTCTGACTTGTAGCTTTAAATGAAAATGTTTATTTTATTCTTTTGTGTTTTATGTTCTGTTGTTCTATCACAGATGAACAAGAGCTGGTGAGTAGTAAGACTCCACTGGAGACCTAGTTTAACCTGGACTACTAACTAGAGGGAAAAAATAATGACAGTGAACTTGAAAAGAAAAGACTCTTCTTCGTTTTCCCTTTTCCATAAGCAAGTCCTATGTTCACTGGAGGTGTTGAAATTATTACATGTTTTTGTTTTTATATTTTTTAACTATACTATGTTTTGCATCCTACTGTTAACATCTCTTCTTATAGTAATATGTTTAGACATTTATAAATAATTATTTACATATGTTATAAAGTAATCAGATAAGGATAGGAAAAATAAAAGTAATGAAAGAATATTTTCTGATAACTCGCAGTTTCCAAAAATTAACATATGACTGTGTCTTCTTTTCTATCTCAGTTTGGAAATTCTGAATATATATATAATGTACATTAAATTTTGTAAATGTACTGAATGGAGCAATTGTACAATAAAACATGGTTTAAGCACACATCATAAACATTATATACATTCTAAATACTAGTCTTTCTAATAAATAAATATTCAGATTGTAATTATATTAGAAATTAAGCTGACAATTTCTTCAAAAATTAGTAATTGTAAATCAAATATATTTGGTCTCTTTTTAGCTCTACTAAATAAGATACTTCATTTGTATGGTATGTAACCAGCCCATTAAACATTCCCAAATATTAAACTGACATGTTTTTCATGGTTTCCACAATTGGTAAAATAAACACCGCCAGGAATTTGGAGAATTTACCTGCACTTCAGAATACATAAATATCTTAGTTTCCTACAGAATCACACTCAGTAAAAAGAGTTAAGAGAACCTCCCATTGTAACTATATGATATTTAAAATTAAAGAAAATAGATAAAGACCTGGAAGATTTTAGGTTAAATAACATGCTGTACACATTGAAACAGAGTGCCTCACCCTCTCTTCTCTTCTTACCATCATTACTTTTAAGTCACCACTATTTACTTATTTTTCTCATTTTACAGTTTGGTAGCTATTCTCACATTTTATATCTTCTCAGAATTTTCAGAATTTATACTGCCCATTTTTTATAAATATACTACCTGCTTTTTATTTTTAAAGGAAAATCAGTGGAAGCAAAAGAATTAAATTTTCAGTAACACTTATGTGTGATGATTGCATTATGCAGCCTTCTAGTCTGTATTTTTGTAGTGTTCATCCCAGTGTATTATGCATCAATATTAAGACCTTGCTAAATGCAAAGTGTACTAAATGCCAAGGATGCCAGTGGTATGTAATATGAAATTACTCAAATAGTTAAGTAAGAGTTCTTTTTAAGAGCCTACAAACATGGGGTGAATTCAGATAAGATAACCTCAAAGGGGCATTCTATGTCAAGGAAATTTCATGTCATTTTGACATCTTCTCTGACATTTTTAAGCACTAAAACTCTATTAGATTATTTTTACTTCTTTGTATGTGGAGTTGTTTCCCAAGTGGTAGTTAGGAGGCCAAGGGACCCCCAATGATAATATGCAACCCTCAAGGCTGGTGGTCAGTGCCATGGCCTAAATCTGCAATGCTGCTGATTCACACTGTGGTGCTAATGACAATTATTTTTACTTTTGAGAAAAGACAAGGTGTTTACTAGGTTAGTTTTAATTTTGAGGAAAAACATTAGGAGTCAGAAAGACGGTACATTGCAAAGGGTATTTTTATTGCACATGGACACCTGGATTTGATTCTCAGCACCTTGTATGGTTTTTTGAGGTCACCAGCAATCATCCCTAACCACAGAGCCAGTTGGAAGCCCTGAACAATGTGTGTGGCTCCCCAAAAAATAAATATAGATAAATAAATTAAAGACTATAGGAATATATTTCTAGGTATAAAACTTCTCCTATACCAATAGGCAAGCCCATCTTTTGTGGGCATGCTTATAAATAGTTGATGATGAATAATTACAAATAATTTTCCCCCAATCTAAATAGTCATTATCTGATTAAAGTACTGTCTGACAAACGAATTAGTCATAAATAGACTTAAAACCAAACTAATACAAATTCTGGTAATATAAAGCCTCTTAATTTCTTAATTAGGAGCTTAATTTCTTGTTGTAAAACATGCACAGTAATAACTATGTAATTCAATTAGTACTCAGAAGTAAATAGCATAATATATATTAATATCTGCCCTTATCATTGACAGTTGTATACTATACTTAGAAGTTCTTTTTCATTGTACATACTTTACTTTTTAATCTTGAACTGTGCTCAGCTCTTATCTAACCCTGGAGTAGATAATTTTAAAATCTATAAAATAATTTACTAGGTAAAAACCCCTGATAACTGCTGAATGTGGTAAAAGAATTATATACATATTTGGAGCCTGAGCAGATGTATGTATGCATGTAACCTACTCAGGTTCAATCTCCAGCATCTCCGTATGGTCTCCCCAGCCTACCAGGAGTGATTTCTGAGTGTAGAGCCAAGAGTAATTCTTCAGAACTGCCTGGTATGGTCAAAAAAATAAAGATTCTACTAGGTAAAATTTATTAATTCAAAGAGAGGGGAGTGCACTGGTGAAGGGATAGATTTTGGAGACTGTATGACTGATACTCAACCCTGAACAACTTTGTAACTGTGTATCTCACTGTGATTCATTTAAAATATTATTTAAATAAATAAGTTAAAATATCACAAGAATGCTAAGTATAGTAAATTATATAGAGAGAAAGTAATTCCTAAATGTTAGTCTACAAGGACTAAGATTTTCAAGGGTACTGAGGAAAGAAAAAGAAGAAACATTGAGATAATGGTAAGAAATACTGGCACGCTGATGGTGAGTTTATTGTTGGGACATGGCATGACTGACTTTATTATTAACAGTATTGCAAATTGATGCAAATGGTCTCTAAACTAAAATTTACTTAAATTAAAAATTTAAATGTATTTAACTAAAGCTTATTTAAATAAAACTAGTCTTAATATATTTTATTTATTTAAAAGTACACTCCAAGAACTGGAGAAAAAAATCAATATGGTGAGTACATGATTTGTATTCAGTCATCATGTTTGATTCTTGGAAACTGCATGTTCCTCCAAAAAGCACAGGGAGGAATTCCTAGCATTGTTACTCCAAGCACTAAACCTACCATTTGTAGTTCCTGAGCATCACTGGGTATTGACTAAAAATCAAAATTATTAAACACTTACAAATATTGACATACTAAAATAAAGATAACTGGGATAAATAAATATTGCTTACCCTTTTATATTCTGAAGAAAACAGTGTAGTTTCTTTAAAGAGCATAATATTCTCTACTGAAAAATTTACAATTATCATGTAACAAGTTTAGCTATTTATTCTTAAACTCATACTTCATTTGAATAAAGATTAAATTCTGGAGGAAAAACTCACACCACATTGAATGAGGAGACATTTTTCCAAATGTGCTGCATTTTAAATATGAAATCTCAATATCAAATACTATCAAAAATGTCAAATGGTTATATTAGGTTTGCTTTGAAATTTCTCCTTCTATGGAAGATTGTCTGAGGGATACTAGCTGCCTGGCTAGACCTATTTATTTTCCTGCTTCTCAAGCCTGTCTCTGGAGAATTAAACAAGTTTTCATTGTGAAAGGCTATCTGTGACATTTAGGGATTTTCAGTTCGGCTACATTTATGTTTGAAACTTGAGGTTAATAAATATTTAATTAATATAATCATATGATATAATATGTTATATTAACAATTAATTACAGAATTAATTAGATCAACTATATAATAGAATAATATAATACTGTTTAGATATTAATTTAAATATTTAAGATAGTTCAATGGCTAAAATTTAAAAATGTTAGACTAGTATATGTTAAGATAATACTGACTTAAAAGTTTACCTCTTAATGCTTTAGAGTCCTTTGTTATACCATGTGCATCATCAAAGTGCCAATTTTATGAACTTTTCTCAAATTTTTGATATTTTATATTTCTTGCCCATTTGAGAACTAAGAATATCAGTATGAGGTGATATCTCATTGTGTTTTGAATTTTTCTAAAAAATAGTTGAACATAATTTAATATTACTATTAGCCATTGTATTATTTCTTTGGGAAAATGTCTTTTTGTGTAATTTGATATTTTATATTAATTTTAAATTTTTTCCATGATCTGTATTGTTTGGTAAAAGATTTATAACTCCTCCCTCCTAGATTGACTCTCAGTTTCTGTAACTTTATTTCTGTTACTTCTGATTTTCTTTATTAATTTTCTTTGTGTACTTCCCCAGAAAATTTATTTTCAGGATATTGTGAATTTTTTTACTTATTTTTACTGTATTTCATATTGCAGGTTTCTTTAGAAGAATAAGGGTGGTATTCTTACTTTCAGACCAGTTTGAAAACATGATATCTTTTAACAGATATTATTTTATATATACATATGTACTAAATATGCATATATAAATAGTATAAAGTTATAAATATTAAAATTTATATATTATATATGTGCCATAGCTCTGTTTTATCTTTACCTTTATATAATTCTAAAATATTATAAACTTTCAATGTTAAGCATAAAGGTTTTGCACACATTTTATTATCTATAACCCTCAGCATTGCATACTTCTGAAATGGTAAATTTTACAAGTAAAATCTTAGAGAAAGTTATTATTTTACCAAATATTTTTTATCCTTATTTTTTTGTTTGTTTGATTTTTGGGGGGCCATACCCGGTGACACTCAGGGACCACTTCTGGCTATGCACTCAGAAATTGCTCCTGGCTTGGGAGACCATATGGGATGCCAAGGGATAGAAGTGTGGTCGGTCCTAGGTTAGTGCATGCAAGGCACTAGCATACTAGCCATACCACTAGCACCACTGCTCCATTCCCTCATTCTTACATTTTTAACAATCACCAATATAATACGAAGTAGGAGTGATTGAATTATTGAGAACAGATTCCTTGCCTTTTTCCTATATTATTGAAATAAATTTATTGTTTTCAGATAGTGTTATACTAACTATAGAAGTTCTAGCCTCTTCCTTTTATCAGGTTCCATACTTCCAAAACTACTGAGATATTTTTATAAAAAATAAAATAATTATATCTATTTTTCTATATCCATATAGATTTTTTTTAGAAAAATTATATGGTATATGATTTGAGATTTTGTTTGGGAAATGCAATTTAGATAATGGCTGAATACATCAGGTATTGTTCTGGCGAGGTTATTCTCTTTGGAGATTAGGGAGTCGTGAAGTAACAGGAATCAAACTTGGACCTCCTGTAAACAAAGTTTTCATTTAGACTGTTTAATTAACACTCCAGCCCCAATATTTGTTCTTCTTTTTCTGATTTATTTTATTTAACATTATCTCAACCACTTTCATATATGTTGTGGAGCATTTCTCTTTTGATGCTAAAATAATGTTCTATTGAATATATATGCAACAGTTACTTTATAATTTGTCTCTGTGGACAAATAAGCTGCCTCCAGATCTTTAAATATGTATATATTTAAATATGTAAATATTTTAAAATATTTTTTAAAAGACAGGAAAAGTTTTCAAATTAGTGTTTTTGTGTATTTTGGATAGAAAGCTGCAATGCCATGCAGCCAACATGTCTCCATTTTAGGGGAATCAGGCCCACCAGATGTGTCCATTGACTTTTCTGGAGCAGTGAGCCGCTATTTTTCCCCAAGAAATATTTTAGCCAGGAGGCCCATTGATGGATGTTAATTTTATCCCCTATGTGGATTACTGGCAATAGTTCTGAAATCCATGACATGGTAGTGACATTAAAATCTCTTTTCATATCATTTGGTTTTGTCTCCCTTGCAAAACTACAGGCCAAAATTTGGCCTCAGTCAATGAATGCTCAGGGAAATTTTCAGTACCAAAAAGCTGCTGAAGTTCCCCGCTGGCAAAATAATTTGCAACTCAAAGGCAAGTGGAGCCAGCTACTTGTAACCTGCTTTTCTGATATCAGCTTTTATCTATCTTGCTAGTTGCTATCTGGCCAGCTTCCCAAACTGTACCAAAACAAGTGTTTCATCTTTTGTCCTAAGATTCTCCTTTCTAAACTAGAATACCCTTTTCATTTGTTTTATCTCTTTCTATAACCAAAACATAGGAAGTTGGTATTAGCCCATAGCTAGAAAACTATTTCCTTAGGTTAAGAATATTTGTTATTAAGATGGAAACCAAAATTCTTGCAGTCCTTAATTTACATCAGTAATGGCACTTAGGGCCAGAAATTACTTTGATATGTAAGAAATTAGCCTTACTTTTATCCTCTGTTTTTTTTGGGGGTGGGGGCCACACCCATTTGATGCTCAGGGGTTACTCCTGGCTAAGAGCTCAGAAATTGCCCCTGGGTTGGGGGGACCATATGGGACACCCTTGGCTAGGCTTGCAAGGCAGACACCTCACCTCTAGTGCCACTTTACTGGCCCCTATCCTATGGTTCTTAACTGAACTCTATTCTATTCCAAAATTACAAATCACCTAAAGCCATGAGTATTTGTTGTAAAATCAAACAATGTACATTGATAGTTTCTGTACTTTGAAAAGAAACAAATGTGGGCATCCCTTTCATGATATGACTCTCCTTTTACCCTTTATATACTCCCAGCAGGGAGATTAAACTGTCTTATGTCTATTAAACACGTGGGTCCCTATACTCTGTGTATGCTCTTCATTTTTTCAATATTTTTCTATATGCCAGCCCGGGCAAGCCACTCACCCTGAAGTGGATTTATTGCAATCCCACTGGCACTGCAATACAGAAGCTGCTTATAGCAGAAAACTAAGAAAAACTGTTGGATCGTATTTGGACCAGAAGACAATGTTTGCATTGATCATAGCTGATCTAGTTTCAAACCTTAGCAGCCTATATGCTCCTCCAATTGAGGCAGGAGTTTTCTCTTGTGCACAGAGCTCAGTACCACTGATGTGACAACCCCAAAATCTGCTAAGCATATTTATAATATTTTGATAAATATCTATTTTGTTTTTCATAGAAGCTGAAACACTTTATATTTTCACAATATATGAAAGTTCTCTTTCTCTGTGTGCTCACTAACATTGCTTGTTGTTGTTCCTAGTCTTTATTCATATTCAGAAAAGATTATGACTATTTCATGCTCATCGAAGGAAGGGGACTGAACTTCCAAGGAATGCTCTGATGCACAATGGGCTCATCCAACTATTCTTCTCTAATATGTGATGATAATCAATATAAAGTCCGAGACTGGCCCTGTGTTACCAGAAGGTACAGAGATTACCCCAGAGGTGCTGATAATAATGTATTCAGTGGGGGTAGGGGTGACTTATAAGCTAGAATTAGGGTTGGAAGCATGCACTGTAATCATTGTACTGTATATTTGGTGACTCTGTTGTCAATTATTGATTTCCCTGTTAATAAGTGGCAATGAACTTCCATTTTATTTCCTTGTTTCCTTTCTAATTTTCTTTTGATTAAGTGTCTGTTTAACTCTTTCCATTTTGAACAAAACTGTGATTTTTCAGCACCACATGTGGTTCCTTCTGCACTGCCAAAAGTGACAACTAAACTACCAGTAACTTCTTGCTGTGAGCCAAATTTTGTTTGCAGTCTTCAGCACCTGCAAACAGGTCCTTCTTGGAGTTCGGGAAAAATTCCACAGGGAGAAGGTGGGCACACGGAATGGCAAATGACGGAAATATATTGTAGAAATGAATGAAACCACGCAGATTGCATGGGGACTTATGTTTCAAAGAACGAAGACAATTTTATTTTTTGAGCTGGCTGCTTTTAAAAGGCTGAGGCAGGGAAAAGCAGGGTGCAAATTCTAGACATCAAAGAAACTGGGAAAGAAAGAAGGACTCTGGCTTAGATTAGCATATTAAAGAGCTGATACTGAAGGTGAAAAGGCAGTTTGTTTTGGGTTCGCTTTTTTTGGGTAAAACAGAAGAAACCAGGTAATTATCAGGGAAGTGGGAAGAGTGAGGAAGGTTTCAGAGTTTCGGGGGGGGAGGGGAAACTGAAAATTACTTTGTTTTGAGCTAAGTATATGGAAAAACCTGATCTTGGCGCCAAGGTAGCAAAAATTACAGGGAGCTGTTAAGTGGGAGACTTTTGGCTGGATTGTACTGTCCTTTATAGGAAAGAGTTTACTAAGGCCTGATTTCTAATTGGTTAAAAATAAAGAGAGAAATAGTTACAGCCACTATTGGAATTATGTCCAAACAATCCACGAAAAAGGTCAAGTGATTTTGACTGCTCTAAGCGGGCCTTTTTGGCAAATAATTCCCTTTCAGGAGGGCACTCTACCTTGTGGTGTGTGCCTCTCCTGAGTGGGATGTGGCAACTTCTCTCATCCTGAGTTCACCATGTACAATACAAACATATGGGACCTTTAATGTGTATGCAATGAGAGAGGACTCTCTTCTGGAATGCATAATCACCGCATATCACCATTTTCCCCAAGACTTTACTGTGTATTTAGAAGTTCAGGGAATATTTAATTTCACATCTGAAGACCAATGGTGTGGTGAGAAAGCAGCGAGGGACAGTGATGGAGGGAGGGATAATGCCACTTATGAGGTAGATGTGATGCAATAACACTGATTGCCTAAAAAGATTAAAACATCGGCAAAAGCTGGCTCCCTGTGTGTGACACCAGGCGGGGAAAATCTGCGAAAGTACACCGGCCCAGTGGGGCTCAGCTGTGAAAGACTGTGAGTGTGACCTGTCTATGTCTGTCTACTGTCCTCTTGCGTGAAACTCTTGCGAGTGGGGCAAAAAGAGCCTCCAGAAACCTCGCTCGCCCAGACGCCATTTTCAGGGAGGGACTTCAGAGCATAAAAACCGGCTATCCTTTGCAAAAGCTGGCTCCCTGTGTGTGACACCAGGCGGGGAAAATCCGCGAAAGTACACCGGCCCAGTGGGGCTCAGCTGTGAAAGACTGTGAGTGTGACCTGTCTATGTCTGTCTACTGTCCTCTTGCGTGAAACTCTTGCGAGTGGGGCAAAAAGAGCCTCCAGAAACCTCGCTCGCCCAGACGCCATTTTCAGGGAGGGACTTCAGAGCATAAAAACCGGCTATCCTTTGCAAAAGCTGGCTCCCTGTGTGTGACACCAGGCGGGGAAAATCCGCGAAAGTACACCGGCCCAGTGGGGCTCAGCTGTGAAAGACTGTGAGTGTGACCTGTCTATGTCTGTCTACTGTCCTCTTGCGTGAAACTCTTGCGAGTGGGGCAAAAAGAGGCTCAGAGGAGCACGGCCGCTCCGCTTCGCTTCGCTACGCGGCCGTGCACTCTTTCTAAGGAAAGAACTCCATTGCAACAAGAAGGAAAAATCACACTAAGAACGGCGCTATATCACAGAAGCAAACATTTCTCTCTGGACTGTCTTCTCTGCTGCATGCTCGGGCCTAAGATTTGACCCAGTGTGAGGCTTCATCCACGGAGGACTCCCCTCCCTTAGAGGCAAGTCAGCCCATCCAGAAAGGGAGGAGCCAGAGGAGTGTGCTGCCTACATCATATAGACAATGAATACCACCACAACACGTAGAAAAACCCACAATACAAGTGTGACAATGGGGAAACAACGCAGGCCAGCATCAGACATAGAGAATGAAGATGACAATTCTGAGGACCAGATAATGACTGAACAACTAATCAACCTCTCCGATAAGGACTTTAGACTAGCAATATGGAAGGTGCTCAACAGACTCCAAGAAACCATGGATCGAGTTGAACAGAACACTAATAAGAACCAAGAAAATATGAAGGCAGAAATGACAAAACTCCAAACTGAAATAACATGTCAACTAACAGGACTGAAAAAGTCAGTAAACGAAGTGAATGACAAAATGGATAAGCTCTGGGACAGGGTATCAGAAGCTGAGAATAGACTTGGTGCTGTGGAAGATGAGATACATAACAATTCCATACAGCAGGAGAGATTGGACAAAAAACTTAAAGCAAATGAGCAGACAATGGAAAAATTAGTCAAAGAATGGGAACAGACGAAAATAGAAGTCTATGATAAGATCAACAGAAACAACTTAAGAATCATTGGAGTCCCAGAGACCCAGGAAGAAAATTTCCAGGAAGAATCAATGGTCAAGAACATCATTAAAGAGAAACTTCCAGAGCTAAAGAATATATGTGATCAAATCCTGCATGCCCGAAGAGTACCAACCAAAAGAGACCCCAGAAAAACTACCCCAAGACACATCCTAGTCACAATGACAAATCCCACAGATAGAGACAGAATTCTGAAAACAGCAAGATCAAAAGGGGAAATCACGTACAAGCAAGCTTCCCTGAGATTTACAGCAGACCTGTCACCAGAAACACTCAATGCCAGAAAGCAGTGGTGGGATATTGTGACAAGACTGAATGAAATGAATGCTTCACCCAGAATACTATACCCAGCAAAACTCACTTTCCGGTTTGATGGAAGAATACATGGTTTCACAGACAAAAAACAGCTCAGAAACTTCACAGACACAAAACCAGTCTTAAGAGAAAAACTGAAAGACCTAATCTAAGACAAGACTACCCAAAAGACACACCAAATTTTGAAATAAAGATGGCGTTAAATCCCAGGACAATTCTTTCTCTCAACGTCAATGGACTAAATGCACCAGTTAAGAGACACAGAGTGGCTAAATGGATCAAAAAACTCAATCCAACCTTCTGCTGCCTACAAGAAACGCACCTGAATAGTCAGAACAAACATAGACTCAAAATAAAAGGCTGGAGAAAAGTTATCCAAGCAAACAACACCCATAAAAAAGCTGGAGTGGCCATACTAATATCAGATAATGCAAACTTTATACTCAGGAAGGTTGTAAGGGACAAAGACGGACATTTTATATTAATCAAGGGGTACGTAGAGCAGGAAGAATTCACTCTCCTAAACATATATGCACCGAATGAGGGGCCAGCAAAATATTTAATACAACTGTTGACAAATCTGAAAAAAAATATCAACAACAACACAATAATTGTGGGGGACCTTAACACGGCTTTGTCAACACTGGACAGGTCAACCAGACTGAAACCCAACAAGAATATACTAGACCTGAGGAGAGAAATGGAAGAAAGAGGCCTAGTGGATATATATAGGACACTCCATCCCCAGAAACCTGGATACACATTCTTCTCCAATGTACATGGGACATTCTCCAGGATAGACTACATGCTGGCACATAAAACATACCTCCATAAGATCAAGAGGATAGAAATTTTGCAGACTACCTTCGCTGACCACAAGGCTCTGAAATTATTTGTGAACTCCAAAGGGACTCAGAAGAAACACTTTAACACCTGGAAGTTAAACAGCCTCATGCTCAATAACCAGTGGGTCCGAGATGAAATCAAGGAGGAAATAAAAAGGTTCCTGGAAACAAATGACAATAAAGACACAAACTCTCAGAACTTATGGGACACAGCAAAAGCAGTACTGAGAGGAAAATTTATAGCTTTGCAAGCACACATCAGGAAGGAAGAAGGAGCTTACCTGAGTAGCTTAATGACACAGCTAATAGAACTAGAAAATGCTCAACAAAAGGACCCAAGAATAGGAAGACAGAAGGAAATAACAAAGTTGAGAGCAGAAATCAACGAAGTGGAAACTCAAAAAACAATTCGAAAGATCAACGAAAGCAGAAGTTGGTTCTTTGAAAAAATAAACAAGATTGATAGACCACTGGCAAACCTAACAAAGAAAGAGAGAGAGAGAAACTTGATAACTCGTATCAGGAATGAAAAAGGAGAGATCACTACTGATATGACAGAGATTCAAAGGGTAATCAGAAACTACTTTGAAAAACTCTACGCCACTAAAAATGAGAACCTGGAAGAAATGGATAAATTCTTGGACTCTTATAATCTTCCACGGTTGAAGGAAGAGGATGTAGCATATCTAAACACCCCCATCACCATTGATGAAATTAAAACAGTAATCAAATGTCTGCCGAAAAACAAAAGCCCAGGTCCAGATGGATTCACTAATGAATTCTATCAAACTTTCCAAGAGGAACTACTGCCAATCTTGGCAAGACTCTTTCATGAAATTGAACAAACAGAAACACTTCCAAATAGCTTTTATGAAGCCAACATCACCTTGATACCTAAACCAGACAGAGACGCTACCAAAAAAGAAAATTACAGACCAATATCACTGATGAATGCAGATGCAAAGATCCTCAACAAAATCCTGGCAAATAGGATTCAATGCCTCGTTAAGAAGATCATCCACTACGATCAAGTAGGTTTCATCCCAGGAATGCAAGGCTGGTTTAACATCCGTAAATCTATCAACATAATACACAACATCAATAACAAGAAAAATAAAAACCACATGATCATATCAATAGATGCAGAGAAAGCATTTGATAAGGTCCAACACCCATTCTTGATCAAAACTCTCAGCAAGATGGGAATGGAGGGAACCTTTCTCAATATAGTGAAGGCCATCTACCACAAGCCAGTGGCAAATATTATCCTCAATGGAGAAAAACTGAAAGCCTTCCCTCTAAATTCTGGCACAAGACAAGGCTGTCCTCTCTCACCACTCCTATTCAACATAGCACTGGAAGTACTTGCTATAGCGATTAGGCAAGAAAAGGATATCAAGGGAATCCAGATAGGAAAGGAAGAAGTCAAGCTCTCACTGTTTGCAGATGACATGATACTCTACTTAGAAAACCCTAAAGACTCTATCAAAAAGCTTCTAGAAACAATAGAATCATATAGCAAGGTGGCAGGCTACAAAATTAACACACAAAAATCAATGGCCTTTCTATATACCAATAGTAATAAGGATGAAATGGACATTAAGAAAACAACCCCATTCACAATAGTACCACACAAACTCAAATATCTTGGAATCAACTTGACTAAATATGTGAAGGACCTATACAAAGAAAACTATAAAACTCTGCTCCAAGAAATAAGAGAGGACACACGGAAATGGAAACACATACCCTGCTCATGGATTGGCAGGATTAACATCATCAAAATGTCAATACTCCCCAAGGCATTATACAGATTTAATGCCATCCCTCTAAAGATACCCATGACATTCTTCAAAGAAGTGGATCAGACACTTTTGAAATTCATTTGGAACAATAAACACCCTCGAATAGCTAAAGCAATCATTGGGAAAAAGAATATGGGAGGAATTACTTTTCCCAACTTTAAATTGTACTACAAAGCAACAGTTATCAAAACAGCATGGTATTGGAATAAAGATAGGTCCTCAGATCAGTGGAATAGGCTTGAATACTCAGAAAATGTTCCCCAGAGATACAACCATCTAATTTTTGATAAAGGAGCAGGAAATCCTAAATGGAGCAGGGAAAGCCTCTTCAACAAGTGGTGTTGGCACAATTGGATAGCCACTTGCAAAAAATTAAACTTAGACCCCCAGCTAACATCATGTACAAAGGTAAAATCCAAATGGATTAAAGACCTCGATATCAGCCCCAAAACCATAAGATATATAGAACAGCACATAGGCAAAACACTACAGGACATTACAGGCATCTTCAAGGAGGAAACTGCACTCTCCAAGCAAGTGAAAGCAGAGATTAACAGATGGGAATATATTAAGCTGAGAAGCTTCTGCACCTCAAAGGAAATAGTGCCCAGGATACAAGAGCCACCCACTGAGTGGGAGAAACTATTCACCCAATACCCATCAGATAAGGGGCTAATCTCCAAAATATACAAGGCACTGACAGAACTTTACAAGAAAAAAACATCTAACCCCATCAAAAAATGGGGAGAAGAAATGAACAGACACTTTGACAAAGAAGAAATACGCATGGCCAAAAGACACATGAAAAAATGTTCCACATCACTAATCATCAGGGAGATGCAAATCAAAACAACGATGAGATACCACCTCACACCCCAGAGAATGGCACACATCACAAAGAATGAGAATAAACAGTGTTGGCGGGGATGTGGAGAGAAAGGAACTCTTATCCACTGCTGGTGGGAATGCTGTCTAGTTCAACCTTTATGGAAAGCGATATGGAGATTCCTCCAAAAACTGGAAATCGAGCTC
The DNA here is from genome assembly GCF_024139225.1 of Suncus etruscus. Taxonomy (NCBI): domain Eukaryota; kingdom Metazoa; phylum Chordata; class Mammalia; order Eulipotyphla; family Soricidae; genus Suncus; species Suncus etruscus. The sequence continues at coordinate 99,604,036 of NC_064856.1, forward strand.
CCATACGATCCAGCTATACCACTCCTAGGAATATACCCTAGGAACACAAAAATGCAATACAAAAACCCCTTCCTTACACCTATATTCATTGCAGCTCTATTTACCATAGCAAGACTCTGGAAACAACCAAGATGCCCTTCAACAGACGAATGGCTAAAGAAACTGTGGTACATATACACAATGGAATATTATGCAGCTGTCAGGAGAGATGAAGTCATGAAATTTTCCTATACATGGATGTACATGGAATCTATTATGCTGAGTGAAATAAGTCAGAGAGAGAGAGAAAAACGCAGAATGGTCTCACTCATCTATGGGTTTTAAGAAAAATGAAAGACACCCTGGTAATAATAATTTTCAGACACAAAAGAGAAAAGAGCTGGAAGTTCCAGCTCACCTCAGGAAGCTCACCACAAAGAGTGATGAGTTTAGTTAGAGAAATAACTACATTTTGAACTGTCCTAATATTGAGAATGTATGAGGGAAATGTAGAGCCTGTTTAGGGTACAGGCGGGGGTTGGGTGGGGAGGAGGGAGATTTGTGACTTGGGTGATGGGAATGTTGCACTGGTGATGGGTGGTGTTCCTTTTATGACTGAAACCCAAACACAATCATGTATGTAATCAAGGTGTTTAAATAAAAAAAAAATTATGCATTAAAAAAAAAAAAGATTAAAACATCAATATAAGTACTATGGTAAATCATGATACATCAAACCTTTGTTTGAAAAAAACAATTGTATTTTTTTAATTTTCTGAAATGTATGAGTGCATTTTTATATAGACAATGAAAAATACAATGGTTTATTTAGTAGTAGCAATCACTGTTTATTTCTCCAGAGATACAAATAAGAAATAATTAGGGTATATTCTAATACAGAGTAATAAAGTTAAAAATTTCCCTCAAAGCAAAAGGTACTAACTCATAATTTTCTTTGAGATTCATTACACTAAATAAAAATAGTATCAAGGAGTTCTCTTTTATTTCCTAAGTATTCCCTAATTTTAGCTTATCATCATTATTACTTAAGGTATATATCACATTAGTAAAACTGATTTAAATGATCTAGGAAATGAAGCAAAATTTGCATTAAAGTTTATTAAAATGGGATCTTGGTCACTCAATTCATATGCTTAGTTTGTCTCAAGATGTGGCAGCATTATCAGGACAGATTTGTTGATAAGTAAACAAATGCCTATCTGAAGATAGGAGGAGGTGTGGGAGGAAGAAGATAGGGGGCATGGTTCAGGAAGACAGTGCTGGTGAAGGGGCCTGTACATTTTTATGACTAAAACCCAATACAAGCATATTTGTAACCATGATGTTTAAATGAAGATATTAAAAATGGAAAATTAAAAAATGCATTGAGTTACCAAAAATAAAATGAAATGATACTGAAAGGGTTAAGAGAAATTTTCCATCCCTATCTGCTTTCTAGTATTTTCCACCCCAGGCACCTCTAGGCCTGAGGACCCTTGCAGTTTGCAGGGTCCTCAACCTCTACCCGTCTTGAGGCCCTAACAACTGGGCTATCTATCAATCTCTGGCAAAACTTCACTGGATGCCAGGAAAAGGGACTGTATAAAGTAAATTAAAATTTATCAAGTTTTGTGTAACTGGTAAGATGTAATGGAATGATCTGGAAAGTATAAAGGCCGGCTCTGCCCTGAACTCTGGGTTCGAGATGGCTCTTTTTTTGCTCAAACCCAGGTAGTCTGGGTTAAAGCCTTGCTGTCTTGGACCACTGCCTCAGCCTCTTTGTCGTGCAGCACCTCAGGGTTTGGGCTCTCACACGTGGGCCCTAACAATACTTTACTTTTTTAAATATTAAAACATTTAAAATATTTTAAATATAAAAATAGACACTTTCAAAACAAAAAATAGTGAAAACTTGGTAATATCATATGGTTTGTTTAATTTAATAGTGAAATTGTCCAACCTTTTCTTACAGGTGATTACTACAGATATCATTTGCATTTCCTTCTTTGCTATATTGAGTCTTTTATATCTGTGCAAGCAAGATCAATTGCACTCAGGAATTCTGAGAATTTCCGTTATTATTTAAGGTTGAATTGACTTCTTATATAAAATACAATAAACAGAATTCTAATAACATTTACTTTAAAGTCAAATAGAATGTGCTATTAATTCTAGATAACATTTTACTGGAGAATAAGATGTGAGAGAAAACAATTTCAAAATTAAATTTATAAAATATAGCCTTTCCTGTAGAAAAATTTACAATTCAGGGGCAGGGGATTTATGAGAGGAAAAAACACTAGGACAATGTTCCAGGGTAAAAGTGCCTGCTCTCAAGGGAAGCTGGGGCATAGGAGGAAAATGTTGCTAAAAGTAAGTGAGCACTGGTGAATGAGTTGGTATTGGAACAATGTATGTCTGAATCTTAATAATAAATAGCTTTGTAATTGTGTAATTTGCTGTGATAATTTTTAATATATGGAAAGGGGATAGCCTTTCTTATAATCTTTGAAGAGTGATTATAAGAAAAATGAATAAATCAGATCAAAATTTGATTTTATAAATTAAATTCCTCTAGACAGGCATTCTACAGTACAGGCTGGTATGGGGTGGGGAGGAAGGACACTTGGGATATTGGTGATGGTTATGTTGCACTGGTGAAGAGATTTTTTTATGTATATATAACACTTTTTATGTATATCAAATGTATATGTACATACATATGTATATTTTATGTATATAAAATCAAGAAGAAAGAAAAGAAAAGAAAAGAAAAGATAAAGGCCTCCCAAAGCTTATCACAGGCTGTGTTCTTTACACTGACTGTATAGAAAGAGGAGGTACAGTAAATGCTCCCCATATACACCTCAACCCAGGCGCTTTGACTGGTCTGTACTGTGAATGGAGGCACAAAAAAAAAAGTTAAATTGAATTTTCTTAGCATAAAATAAATTATAGAGGATGTTAATTTTAAAAGATAATATTTTAGTGGAGGAGAATAGAAAGTGGTATTAAAATATAGAGAAAAATGAAATAGAAAAAAAAGATAGGAAATATGCGACCCCCTATGGGTGACCCCCAACCCGCGGGGGTGTGGGAATGAAGGTCGCTAGTAATTTGTGGGTTCTCCAGAGCAGAGCCGATCTGTGAAGTAAACTTGAGAGGTTAGTAAAGAGAGAGCTTAAGACAACTCATGCTGTTCAAAAGGATTTATTGCTTGGGGAGACTGGTATTTAAAGGCAAAATACATCATGGGGGGGGTGTTACAACTTTCCACCAATTACAGTTTGCAAGCACTTATTAGCATAAGCTGGGGGCAGGAAATAAGGAAGGGTAAAGAGGTAGACCTGAGCACATGTAAAACATCTTGTTTGTACTGAAGGCACGAGTCATGTAAAACAAACATGTAAAACCAAACAGGATCTACAAACTTTACTCAGCAAGCATAAATAAAACATCAGCTGTAAACACATTAATCTTTTGCTAACACAAAGGCAAGTTGTTCTATTTGTGTAACCTTCTCTCTGGCTGGGTGGATGGCTGCTTTGAATTTACTTTAGAGTTTAGCTATTTCCTTTGTCCTCAGGGCATGGGTGCCACTGGTTGTATGTAGAGTCTAAAATTTCAGTGGTTCCGGTTATGCTCAGGGTTCAAGCAGCCCCCAACAGAAATAATGGTGGAAAAGAATTGAAATAAAGGAGCATGGAGAATTAGATGACAAGTGTTGGTTTGAAGACAGTGAGGGGAAACAGATGGAGAGTGGGAGGATGGACAACGAGGAGCAAGATGAGACAGAGGAAGGAGGATACCTGAAATGATAAATTTGGATCAAAAGGAACCTTATATGGATATGTTGATTAAGAAAAATGGAGAATTATTTTAGAGAGCTCTGGTTAGACCAGAGGGAACTTAGTAGAGGAAATATACTACTTCTCCACTTCATACTGCTCTTTAAATTTTCTTCACTATATACTATTCTACATGTTAGTTTCCTTCTTATATCATCTTTCTCAGTTAACTTCCTCTCTTCTCTGTCTCAAATATAGGCAGGGGGTTGAAGAGGAGAGAGATGGGGAACTGGTGGTGGGAATGTTGCATTGGTGAAGAGGTTTACTCTTTTATTATAACTGAAACCCAAATTTCAGAACTGAAATCTGCCCTTTACTTCCTACTCTTGCTTGAGGAAACTTGTCTGAGCAGAAACATCCTGCATATTGTGAATATGGTATGCATCATTATTGTCATGAGTGGGGCCCTGGAGGTGGCTTATATTGTAGTCAGAAACTTTGTAGTGATAAATAATCCAGTACTAAGAAAAAAGTTGCGGAGAAGTATTTCTTAAGGTGGCTATTCCATTCGTGCTCTCATTTTATAATATTTCTTTAAGAACAGTTTCCACAGATTCAGAGACTGGGTTCTGCCATACTTAGGGTATTATGTGTGCTCTTCCAGGCACCTTAAGATGTCAAATTACATTACAAACTCCTAGCATGGATGCTCCAGGTTTCTAGATCTGTTTTTCCTGGTACCCCTCAAAAAAAGGAGACCAAAGGCTGAGATCTTCTAGGGTCAGGGGGCAGGAGAGTTTCCTAAAACCAGTGCTAGAAACTGTACACACAGCTCTCCCAGACTTTCTTCTGCTCTGAACCCAATGGTAGGAGAATGGAAATCATGAAGACAGAGATTCCAGCGCAGGGTATGTTTAGGGGTGACATCATGTTTTCTTGAATGGACTATGATTATTGAAGGAGCCAAAGATATGATGATCTGCTGGAAAAGGAACATACCTGCTTCCAGTCATCCAGGTGCTAAACCATGAGAAGAAAATCGACATATGTCAGCAGTTGCTGACTGGGTTCAGAGCCCAGGTGAATCTTCCTGCTGAGTTCTCAGTAAGAGGGAAATGGAATGAGGAAGGTCCCCTAGGTTCTCCAAATGTAACCTCTAGACTTAGACCCAGCTTCAATAATCCTAGGACTATTAGTTGCACACAAAATCATTGCAACCCTGCATGTTATGATTCTCACCCAGCCAGTTGTCCTATTGCCCTTGTCAACAGTCACAGAGAATCCCAAAGGCTGACACACCACAATCTGAATGCCTTCCACCTTTTTAGTGCTGGCACCCCTATCCCCAAGGTAACATCCCAGCATAAATGAGCTATGATATCTATCTCCAGGGTGGGTATCTCTTTGCAGTCATTTGAAGGGCACTCTATTCGCAGGGGCCTCTGACTGCAATGGAACACTGATTTGCACTCAGAGATTACAACTAGCTCCATGCTCAGGTGGCACAGGGTACCATATGGGATGCTGGGATTTGAACCACCATCCTTCTGCATGAAAGGCAAACCTCTTACCTCCATGCTACCTCTTCGGCCCCTGTTCCGAATTCTTAACAATGGAAAAGATGCCACGGTACTCCAAATGTAAGAAGAAACAGCTATTTTATTTCTGCTGTGGATCTGAAAAGGCTAATGCCAAAAAGGTGAAGCCTCAAGCCTAATTCACAGAGTTTGTATACACTGTTTTTCAATAGACATACAATATAAGACAAGCTGCTCAGTGCAAATTCTATGTTATTACTGCCTTACCTATATTAATGGTCCTAACCAAAGTGAAGGCTCCATAACTCTCTAGTCCCATTACTACTAAGTATTTTCTAATACCTAATAACTAAACAGAACTCCCATAGAGCATAAACTATTTGGAATCAGGTTGTTTCCTATCACTTCAGAAGTTGGTGCTCTTATTCACTAAATGTTGTATTCAATAAAAATCTACTAAGTAACTTATTTTTTATATTCTGTTCTCAAAATTACCTACATCTATTCATTAATATGTTTCCTTGGATTCTTGATCTCTGCCTTTTTAAAATTCCGCTATTTTTCCTCAGTTGAATTCAATTAAAAAGGGCTGGAGATATGGTCCAGCAGCGATAGTAAATTGTTGAACACTTATAACCTTCCACAGTTAAGTAAGAAGGATATAGCATACCTAAAAACCCCCATCACTATGAAGGAAATTGAAACTGTAATCAAACATCTGCCCAAAAAGAAAAGCCCAGGCCCAATGGAAGCAAGAAATCCTTAGTGGAGCAGGGAAAACCTCTTCAACAAGCGGTGCTGGCAGAACTGGTTAGCCACTTGCAAAAAAGCGAACATAGACCCTCAGTTAACATCATGTATGAAGGTAAAATCCAAATGAATTAAAGACCTCGATATCAGACCTGATACCATAAGGTAGATAGAACAACATGTAGGTAAAACACTCCATGACATTGAGACTAAAGGCATCTTCAAGGGGGAAACTGAACTTTCCAAACAAGTGGAAGCAGAGATAAAGATGGGAATACATTAATCTGAGAAGCTTCTGCACCTTAAAAGAAATAGTGCCCAGGATACAAGAGCCACCCACCATGTGGGAGAAACTATTCACCCAATTCCCATCAGATAAAGGGCTAATATCCAAAATATAGAGGGCATTGACAGAACTTTACAAGAAAAAATCATCTAATCACATCAAAAAAGGGGAGAAGAAATGAACAGACACTTTGATAAAAAATACAAAATACAAAAGGTACATGAAAAAATGCTCCTCATCACTGATCATCAGGGAGATGCAAATCGAAATAACTATGAGATACCATCTCACACCACAGAGAGTGGCACACATCACAAAGAAAGAGAACAATCCGTGTCTGCAGGGATGTGGAGAGAAAGGAACTCTTATCCACTGCTGGTGGGAATGTTGTCTAGTCCAACCTCTATGGAAAAGCGATATGGAGATTCCTCCAAAAACTGGAAATTGAGCTCCCATTCGATCCAGCTATTCTACTCCTAAGGATAAACCCTAGGAACACAAGAATACAGTACAAAAACCCCTTCCCCACACCTATATTTATTGCAGCACTATTCACAATAGCCTGGCTCTGGAAACAACCAAGATGCCCTTCAACAGACAAATGTCTAAAGAAACAGTGGTACACATACACAATGGAATATTATGCAGCCATCAGAAGAGATGAAGTCATGAAATTTTCCTATACATGGATGTACATGGAGTCTATCATGCTGAGTGAAATAAGTCAGAGGGACAGAGAGAGATGCAGAATAGACTTACTCATCTATGTGTTTTAAGAAAAATAAAAGTCATCTTTGCAACAATCCTCAGAAACAACGAGAGGAGGGCTGGAACTTCCAGCTCACTTCATGAAGCCCACCACAAAGAGTGGTGAGTGCAGTTAGAGAAATAACTACACTGAGAACTACCATAATCATGTGAATGAATGAGGGAACTGGAAAGCCTGTCTAGAGTACAGGTGGGGGTGGGGTGGGATGGAGGAAGATTTGGGACATTGGTGGTGGGAATATTGCATTGGTGTTCTTTACATGACTGAAACCTAATCAAAATCATATTTGTAATCAAGATGTTTAAATAAAGAACAAATGCAAAAAAATTAAATCATAAAAAAATTGAATTCAGTTAAAATATACATACCTATGGATAGGACTTTTAGAACATCTGGTTCCGAAAATAATTTTTTCCAAAACAGCTTATACCTGATTCCCAGTGTACAGATGGCTGCTTTTACATATAATATATATTTCTGAATCTTATCAGTTTAGTCATATTCCTTGTCAGAAAATGAAAAAGGTTAACATGTAGGTACATACAAATAGTCTTTATCATAATAAAATAGTGATGGTTTCTCATAAGCATTACCAATTCTATGTGGAAATACAAAAAACATCAAAACATTCTTAGTTTTTAATATCAAGTCATTGGTTAATTTTCAATCTACTTTATCCTATTAAACTCCACCTCCTGTACTTTTTGACATATGTGAACACAGACACATACACAGACTACACACTTCCCAATTTGGTTTTGAATTTGGTGGCTAAAACATAAAGAAACCATTTTCATCCTCCAATTCAGCTTGGCATTTAATTTGCATTCATGTTTTAGATTGCCTTGTTTTCCATTTTCTCATTCTCTTCCCAAAGGATTTGTTATTTTAATAATGAAACAAACCCTAAATTGTTTACCTCACTCTCAGATCATTTATTTTATATTCACTTACTAGACAAATATTCAGGAAATATTTAACCTTGTTGACATCTAAGTACCAGCTAGCCTGAACTTGAACCATCAGGGTTGCATAGAGCCAAGTGCCAGCTGGCAATATTTCATAACAATAAATTTAAAAATTATGTGTGAGTAAATGTATTTCACTTACTAATCAAATATTCTATATTCCTTGACAATGATTGACATTTTAAAAATATTTCACAGTGACTTATATTGGCATTATTCATATAAGTTTGTATTTATCAACCATCATTCAATGGGTTCTAATCTTATAGGAATATAACATTATTGCATTTTCCAAAATTGACATAGACTTGTGAAATGCAAGGACATATTGAGTTAAGGAGTCATATGCAAAATATCAATATTCAAATTATTATATACAAACTATGCTTATGCAAAATATAATAGTTACACTAAAAAGAAGCACCCATCTTTTTCAGATATTATTTTTAATTTACATTAGAAATAATTTGTTAAGAAGTTGAGCTGTAATCACTTATTCATTTTTCTTCTATAAACTCTTACCAAAAATAATCAGGAGGGGGATGAGGAAGTGATAAAGAAGATGATGTAAGAAATAAAGTTTTGTATTGGAAAACAAAAACCATGGAAGCCCAGTGAGAAAAGCACAATCCAGGGAATGTTGATGGCAAGGATTTTACAAAATACAGATCTTATGGAGGAAAGACAGGTGTAGAAATGGTGATGACACAAATTGCCACGTTAACATTCAAATTTACTTCTTCAGTCTTAAGGCCTAGCTTTTATTCTGTCATTAAGATTATATAAATTTTTATTAAGAAGAAATGTATGCTATTGATTTTACTCTTGGAAGGGAATCAGAGGGAATTAAAACAAAAGACAAGTAAAAGTAATAAACATGAAAATAAAGAATCTCATAAAGTCTAAAACTAAATAGTAAAAATTTGCTTTGTTTTTGTTAATTTTTTCTACAGTGAAGAAATTTCTCTAAGGTGGTCAGTAGCTTTGAGTATGTCTATGCTTTTAAGTATCTACATTAATACTTCAAACATCTATATCAACATCTATATCAGTACTTCAACACTATCTATCATCTACTTAGGTATTTATAACCCTATCTAGATAGTATCTCTAGCATTTCTCATTTTTGAGATCCTAATTATGTACTTAAGTCTCATCTTTAATTTTCCTGTCCCATCGTTCTGATTTCTTCAATATTTTCATACTTTGTATAACACTTTTAAACATTACATAATCACCTGGATCTTTTATATTTATATTCTTTTTTAATATTCTTTTTTTTTTTTTTTTGGTTTTTGGGCCACACCCTGTGACGCTCAGGGGTTACTCCTGGCTATGCGCTCAGAAGTTGCTCCTGGCTTCTTGGGGGACCATATGGGACGCCGGGGGATCGAACCGCTGTCCGTCCTAGGCTAGCGCAGGCAAGGCAGGCACCTTACCTCCAGCGCCACCTCCCGGCCCCAACTTTTTTAATATTCTTAACACAAATTAATCAAAATTGCAATCCAGTTTTATGAATGCACTAAAAAGGAGGAAATAGATAGTAACATAGATAAGCCTTATTTCTGTCACTATAACATATTAGCTTTCCTATATGCAAAATTATATTTGGAAAGTAAGCTGAACAATGACCAAAGAAACAGATGTAATGTTAACATTTTACTTTTATTTTTTCTACCACAATCAGTGTTTTGTGCTTATTTCATGCTACTTGCTCTCAAAGGCTCACAAATACTTAAAAGTATGTCAAAGATCAGGGCCTGAAGAGATAGCGCAGCGGTGTTTGCCTTGCAAGCAGCCGATCCAGGACCAAAGGTGATTGGTTCGAATCCCGGTGTCCCATATGGTCCCCCATGCCTGCCAGGAGCTATTTCTGAGCAGACAGCCAGGAGTAACCCCTGAGCACCGCCAGGTGTGGCCCAAAAACAAAAACAAAAACAAACAAACAAAAAACGTATGTCAAAGATCAAACTTTGGTGGGCCATATTCAAAGTATGCACCCTATTTGCTCTATCTTTGCTCCTACCTGGAATGTCAACATTTAACTATACATATAAATCATACTTCATGCTGTTCTTATTTCTCTTTTTATCTTTACCTCTTACAAAAATAAAATTATTGGTAATAATTGGAGTTATTTATTTTGTTGTAGTCTTCATTAGTCATTCTCTAAATTTTATAGTTAGTTATATATTTAGTGTTAAGATAAGACACTGGTTCTGAAGAAATATTTTAAGAAAGATAAAAAAAGTAATTCTTTAGAGAAGAAACCATAGACTTCTGTAATGTTAACAGCAATAGCACTTTTAATAACTCCAAGTTATTCAGATATTCCCATACATTGGATTGAGTTCATTATTTAAAAATGACAGTTGAATTTATTTCAGGTGAACAAAAAATTATAAGATCATTCCAGACTCTGACCCAACAAGAAATAAAAATAATGTAAGAACTTATGTCTTTGAATCATTGCATTTCAGTAGTAATTTCTTTAGTGCCGCCATAGCATCTTTATTTCTCAGACAATATATCATGGGGTTAAACATGGGTATAACAATGGTATATATTAAGGAAAAGATTTTCTCGATCCCAGTGGAAGGACTGGAAATTGGTTTTAAATATACTATGCTGCCTGATCCAAAGAACAAAATCACAACAGTGAGGTGAGAAGAACAAGTAGAGAAGGCCTTGGCTCTCCCAGTTGCTGATGGCAGCTTCAGAATAGTGGAAATGATTTTCACATATGATCCCAGTATCAATATAAAAGGAGTGACGATAACAACAAGAGTAAGTACATAAAGCAATGTCTTAGTCATAAGTATGTCCCCACAAGCAAGTTTCATTACTGCTGGGATGTCACAGAAGTAATGATTTATCTGGTTAGAACTACAAAAGGTCAAAGAGAAGATACGGTAGACAAAACCAATGTGAATTGGAATTGAACTGAACCAACAGAGTGTTGCCAATCGAACACACAGCCTATTGTTCATGATGAGATGGTAGAGTAATGGGTTGCAAATGGCAGCATACCTGTCATAAGCCATGGCAGTGAGAATAAAACACTCAGTAGCCCCAAATACCAGAAAAAAATACATTTGTATAGCACAGGCCGTAAATGAAATACTTCTGTTTAGTTGAAGAAGATCTGTTAGTAATCTGGGGGCAGTCACTGATACATAACATATTTCCAAGAAAGAATAATTCCCAAGGAAAAAATACATCGGGGTCTGAAGGGAAGCATCAACCTTAGTTATTATGATTATGAGGCTATTTCCCATCAAAACCGTTGTGTAGATGATTAAAACTACCCCACAAAGAAATCCCTGAAGTTTAGGAAATGCAGAAAAACCAAGTAGAATGAATTCCATCACTGTAGTGTGGTTTTCCCATAGTATATATTGACCAGTGGATTCCATTTATGAACACACTATTTTAGTGCTTTGAAATGACTTTGGTCCTTTGTGTCTGGTTGTAGAAAGTCATATTTAACACATGATTTTTAATGTACTGGCTTGGGAAAGAGTTCTAGCTTTGTTTACTGTTGTTAAAATGTGTTTAATTCAATATTCTATACATCAGAAAATTAAAATCCTATTAAAACAGAATTGTTGTTCAATATTTTAGTTTAACAAAGGTTCTTTATGACAGTTTTCTCCTCAAATAGGGGTTTCTGGAAGAAATAATTTTTAAATATATAATCAATGTTTGAATAACACGCAGACATAATTTTCTGGTTTCTACTCAGCTTTACTAACACCTTCTCATGATAAAATGTGGGTTTTTCCCCCTGAATTTCACATATTCTAAAATCCACATTGTCATATATGTAGAAACTTCACCTATGTTTCAAAAATTCCAGAATCATCTTATTTTTAATGCCAATTTTTTAATTATTTTCATAAATGCTAAATAAAGGAATTACTTATAATTTCTTTATGCATCTTTTTGAGAGCCCTATATTCCTTTTCTTTTCATTTTAGTAAATTCTTTGTTCTGACTTTAAAATAAACCTAGATGTACTGCCAAATAGATACATCATCTAACTCTAATGATGGCTGAAAAAATCAAAATAATGTACAACAGAGAATTAAATTTTCAATAACCTGATATATTTAATGAATATATTAGGCAGTGAATCCACATGAATTTTGCTCTCAGAATAATAATCTATTATGAATTAATACTAAGTATATGCAAAATTCAAAGAATTTTAAATGCCAAGGTGCTGAACAAATAAGTGATTTTTTAGCAAATGTAAAATAAGTAGATTTTGAATTCGACTTGAGTTTTATTTTAATAAATAAGTATTCCTCCAATGATAACTTTCCTTTTTACCTATTTTCTGAACATATTCTAATTTTTACATTATAATAAATATAATATTGAAAACTCTGCCACAAATAGTTTAGTTTGTTTTATTTTCTCTTATTTTAGCAGAAAACAGTCTGTTTAAGCATACTTTTCATAGTTATGAAGGTAGAGAGACATATATATTTGAATTTTGGCTACTATGAATGATTGTTGAACTCATGTTATTTTTGTTATTTATGTTTCTGCCACATAACTTTCTCCATGTTATTTATTCTGTTAGTATCACCACCTGTGCTCCCTGTTTGCTAAATTCTGAATGTAGTGAGAGATATGATGATTCAAATTTAGCATAAAGATCTAGAAGTAGATGGAAATTTAAAAAATGCTTATTATTAAGAAGTTAGTATGTGACCCAGAAGATATCAGCAGTGCACACTTGACAAATGTTATTAATCAGAACTCAGAGGGCTCCATTGTACATTCAGTGGACAGTATTTGAATATTTTGCCTAATAGAAATAAAATTTTTACAAAGCAAGTTGATTTCAGATCCATTTTAAACTTATAAAAGTTAAAGACTACTTATATTTCTACATTGATTATTTCAAATCTTGTATATTTATTTTAAAAGTGAATTTGTTTGAAAAAAGTTATTCTTTCCTTAAATGTTTATTCTAATTAAAAATTACCTGAGCACTGCCCAAAAACCAAAAAAAAAAAAAAAAAAATTACATACAGGACCAGGGTAACAAGCTGAGTACACAAGTGCCATATAGAAAGCCTGGTTTTGATATCAAGCACCATCACAGCAGCAGATGTTACTCAAACATCAAAATAATAACAATAATGTTAATAATATACTGCCAGTAAGTACATAAAATAAATTTTGATTTAATTACTTACTGCCAAAAATAAATAACTACTACTGCTTAAATGATAACAGCTTACCTTTTTATATTATGGAGATTACTTGCTATTTATAAATAATATATTTCTGTAAATCAGATTTATGGTTGTAGTTATCATTAAAAATTCCAGCTATAAAGTTTTGTCTTAAACTCATGCCCCAGCAAAAGTGAGTGCATTTTAAACAGTACATTATTAGTACTACACTCAGATTCCCTGCCAACACAGTGTATTTTTAAGCATAATTCTCGGTTTATAAAGGGATAATTAAAAAAATAACCAAGACTGTGGTTGAATCACTGCTACACTGAAATATTTCCCTCCATGGAATATGTTCTGAGATCTACTAGCCTCCAGGCTATACCTTTGTGACTGTTTCTTCATCCTCTTTCTCTGGAGAATTAAACAAATTCTTTGGAAAAATTGTATAGAACATTCACAGTTGTTAATAGGACTACATGCATAAAATTGAGAATACTAAATTTAAAATTATTAAAATGGAATTTTATTATTTATTTATTTATTTTAGTTTTGGGATCTCCCCAGCTTTGCTTTGATCTTGCTCTTGGCTCTTGTCTACAAAGGTCACTCTAGTGATGCCCAGATAATGGAACCTATTTCTCTAGTCCCTATAAATTTTTAAGGCAAATAAATTTTATTTTTCCATTTATTTTTAATTTACTGTGCTTATATTGATTTAAAAGAGTGTAAATGTAAATGTCCATTTTTTAGGTGACTAGGTTATCATATCTTGCCACCCATCAAAGTTCTGATTTTCTCCACCATAGCTAGTAAGATCCTTCCCATTTGCTTCTCCTTGAGGATTATAAATTGGTATTACCAAGATAGTAACTTGGTAATATTTCTCTTAACACTTTTTTCATGACATGAATAATATACTGTTACAGTTGCTCATATAAAAATAAATGTGAACCAAGTTTTATATATGGAGATTCTCAGGTTATTATATGATTGATATATGAATGATTCTCAGGTTTTATATATAAAGAAGTTGAGAGAAACGACAACTGAGAGTTTACAAAGTAATAGTTAAAAGATTTTATGTCATTCTGTTGCTAAGATGTGTACAATAATGTATTCATATTTTCTCTATTTAGAAACCATAAATACTTAAGTCTATATGTGCCATGATAAGCTCTTCAAAAGACACACATAAACATGCAAACACAACCCACAGTATACTGTAGAGTGGTCAGTATTTGTCTGTCAAACTCCTCATGTATTAACAATTGATATGCTCCATTCTATGAAGAGATTTATTATTCCTACAGTTATTTTAAGTGTAGCACTCTCTTCTCCACTCACCTTTGAATCTTGTTACATTGCATTTTGACTCTTATTCCATAATTTGACACTTGGTGTCATAAACTCTTATCTTTTGGTCATTTGTCTTATTTACCATATCACAGCCAGTTCTACATATATTTTTCATGGAATAGTCTTGTGGCTCTTTTGGAATTCAAAATGTATGTATGCTTTTTCAATTTTTTCATACTATAGACATTGTCTATTTTTTTATGGCTAAGTGTAAAGACAAGTAAAAGTGCACAAGGTCAGTAACACATGACTGTTGATTATATTTAAATCAGCATTTGATGTTCTGTCCTGGGTAGAATTAAAAACACTAGTAGAACCCATCACTATCCTTTGATTCCATTTATCAAATATTTATGGCATTTTAATCAAAGAAATTTGCAATTATAATTCAAAGTTAATAAAAAATAGCATAAATCATCTAAAGTTTGACTTTATCATGGAGACAAAAATCAAACTTATTGTGGATATTTTTCTTTCCTTCCATAGGACTTTCACCTAATTTAAATTTTTGAGAGTCTGGGCTGGAGCACAGTGGGTAGGGCATTTGCCTATCATGGTGTTGACCTGGGGATTCCAGGAGTGATTTCTGAGAACAGAGCCAGGAATACACACTGAGCATCACTGGGTGTGGCCCCAAAACCAAAAAGAGTTTTGAGAGTTGTTTTTAGCTTAAGTTAAATGGTATTTGTAACATTTTAGTTTTCTTTATATCTATAATTATTAAGTTACAAATGATTTAATGCAATGAAATATATAAAAATATATTGAAACATACAACTTAATAAATTATATTAACACATCCAATTCAATGCTATTTGTGTGTTTATATATGAATGATAAAATGACTAGCACATTCAAGTAACTAGTAAACATGCTTAATGCCATAACTGTACTACACATTAGATTCCCAGAGTGTGTTTCCCGGGTTTCAGAAAACCTATATCCCTTGACAAACTTTCCACTCCTTCTAGATTCTTTAACTACTATCTTTTATCCCTTTAAAAAAATAGCTTCGAGTTTGTCTGTTTTAAAAAAAGAAGGGTTACAAGCTCTGGAGCTTTTCTTGTAGATGTTCTTTTCTAAATAAATAAAGTTTCTATGTTCATATGCTTTTCTAGATAGTACTTTCTAGTTGTATATTCCTTTTATTTGTAAACTAATGATTCTGACAAGACTCAATAAAAGCATAACTAATATGATTTTATTCAATTCATTTTATTTGTTCTATAACATATTTTTAAAATTACATACAATTAGGAACTTCTAGCCTAATTTATAGTCCTTTATTTATTTATTTTTATTTTTTGTTTTTTGGGGGTCATACCCGTTTGATGCTCAGGGGTTACTCCTGGCTAAGCGCTCAGAAATCACACCTGTCTTGGGGAAACCATATGGGACACTGGGGGATCGAACTGCGGTCCTTCCTTGGCTAGCGCTTGCAAAGCAGACACCTTACCTCTAGTGCCACCTCGCTGGCCCCTATAGTCCTTTTTTTAATCAGATCTTCACAAGTTTGTTGCAATCAAAGATAACCCTTAATATTCCTTGATTAATCAATAGTCATCACATTATTTTTATTTATTTATTTTTTTGGTTTTTGAGTCACACCCAGCAGTGCTCAGGGGTTACTCCTGGCTCTGTGCTCAGAAATCACTTCTGGCAGTCTCAGGGGACCATATGGGATGCCGGGATTCAAACCACCGACCTTCTGCATGTAAGACAAATGCCTTACCTCCATGCTATCTTTCCGGCCTCTAGTCATCACATTCTTAAGATCAGCTATATGGAAAATATATTTTAAGTAGCTTATTTAAGCTACTTAAAATACATTTTTAAGACTAAGGCTATCAAGGTCTATTTTAAACTTAGTTATGCTTCTTTGATATATTCAATGTTCTGGAAACAGGATGAAAATTGTGATATTTAAAGAATCATAGAGTCAGAGAGATAACATGTGGCCAACCTAGGATCAATCTCAAGCACTACAAATGGATCCCAGAGCTCATGATGAGTGAACCCTAAGTGTAGAGTAGGAAGTATACCTGAGCATCACCATATGAGACCCCAAAGTAAAAATATAGTACTAAATAAAGGATAATCTAAAGCAGTATATACAATTTTCACTCAAAGTAATAAATTATATATATGTCAGTAAGGAACTATATTTCTGCTTTTTTGTTTGTTTTTTGTTTTGGGGCCACACCCGGCTGTGCTCAGGGGTTACTCCTGGCTATCTGCTCAGAAATAGCTCCTGGCAGGCATGGGGGACCATATGGGATGCCGGGATTCGAACCAACCACCTTAGGTCCTTGGTCAGCTGCTTGCAAGGCAAACACCACTCTGCTATCTCTCCGGCCCCTATTTTTGCTTTCTTACACTACTTGATATTCATTGTGCTTTGCTTTAAACTGTTTTAGTAAAATAAAAAATAATAATATATCTGATGCTTCCAATAATTTGTATAATTAATCTCCTGAGATTGCAGTTCTGATTGAATGAATATTCCAAGCGACCCACAAACCTTTCCCTGGAGATCTATTTAATAGTTGTCCAAAAGAAATTATGAATTCATTATGGTTTAATTTATTTGACCTAAGAGAAATTAAATGGGGTTATGACTCCATTTAATCTCATCACCATATTTTATTGATATATTTCTAAATATATAAACTATTTTATATATTCAACTCATGACTAATTAGACTGACTGCTGTACATTACCAAGCATTTCATTATTTTAAATATTAAATTTAAATTAAATTAAATTTTAAAATTTTATATTAAATAAAAATTAAAATTAACTATTAAATTAAATATTATAAATTAAATATTAAATATTAAAATTAGATTGTTTAAAGATCAGAGAATGGGTTCATTGCTTTGCCTGTTTGAGTCCCTGAGTTCAATTTCTGTCACTACATGATTCCAGAGAACCATATCTGGAGTAGCACCATACCGTCCTGTGTGTGGCCCAGTGACAAGCAACCAAAAACAAACCCCCAAAATTTATTAAATTAAATTGTATTTAAAATTGGATTTTAAACTTGTGTATAATTTAAATATTAATAATGTTATATTGTTATTGTATATTTCAATTTATGACATTCTTCATTATTACATTTTTATCTCTTTCATCTTGTGCTCTAAATATTATCATTCTTTTGATTTTTAAAAATTGTTTAAGTTACTGTCTATTTTGATCACTATATCAATGTTGATTATGTGGCTGAACAAAGACCAGTACTAACATTTGAAACTTTTATATCGCTAATTTATATCAATTATTTTTTAAAAAATCACTAAATATTAAAACTGCTGATATATGAATTTTTAACGTTAGTAACATGAAGCACTCAAGTTAATTCAGAGACTTAAAATTAGAAAATAGAAATAATAG
The DNA here is from genome assembly GCF_024139225.1 of Suncus etruscus. NCBI lineage: Eukaryota > Metazoa > Chordata > Mammalia > Eulipotyphla > Soricidae > Suncus > Suncus etruscus. Next base: position 99,622,065 of record NC_064856.1, read on the forward strand.
ACATATCATAATGAAGAGATCAAAAGATCATTAACTGTAATGAGGAAGTATCTAGCCAGCATTGTCAGATTCTAGAAAAAAGAACATGACAAATCATGATAACTGATTTTGTTTTCTAGTTTTTTAGTCATACCCAGCCATACACAGATGTTACTCCTGGCTCTGCACCCTGGAGATACTCCTGGTAGTGTTCAGATCAGATGGGATGCTGGGATCAAACCAGGTCAAGTGCAGGAAAGGCAAGAAACTCTTTTCCCAATGAACTATCTCTTCAGCCAGTCCTTGATAACTGAAAGTTTCTGGATTCTTTAGAAATTTATTTCTTGGGGCCGGGCGGTGGCGCTGGAGGTAAGGTGCCTGCCTTGCCTGCGCTAGCCTAGGACGGACCGGACCGCGGTTCGATCCCCCGGTGTCCCATATGGTCCCCCAAGAAGCCAGGAGCAATTTCTGAGCGCATAGCCAGGAGTAACCCCTGAGCGTCACAGGGTGTGGCCCAAAAACCAAAAAAAAAAAAAAAACAAAAAAGAAATTTATTTCTTTTGTGTTAAAGATAGGATATATATTTTAACATATTGTATTTAAATGCATTAAATAAGCATCAAGAGAACATGAGAATTAAAAAATGCGTAAGTAATTATGGGTTAAAGAAACAATAAATCATTGTGCAAAAGGCCATGTTCAATTGATAAAAACACAACCAATATCATTAATGACAGTTCCCAAAAAAGAAATAATTGCATATATTTTAAATGAGATTAACTCTGTTTGGAAGAGTTGAGTTAAGATCAAAGAATATTGTTCAGAACATCTGTCGAAAAGGAGAAATCTCAAAATTTCTGGTTTTTATTTTGAACTTATCTATTATTGTTACAGGAATATAAAACATTTAATGTGATAAATATAATCATTAATTTTAGTTTTGAAATATATGCCATATATAATTTCACCACACAGCAGAGAAAATAAGTAGATATCAACTAAGAAGGAGCCACTCTGTGCAAAATAATATAGGTAAATCTCACAGAAAGTGAACCATATCTGAAAGTATCTTGATCATTTTTAATTGACCTGCAGGCCCACAGGGCCAGTTAACCTGTTTGGATCATTGCTATGAAAATGAAGTCCACAGATGCACAAAGAGCAAAAGTGCCTTATAAAATTTCATTAGGCATATGTCATTTATAAGTTACATTGAAAGTAATAAACGCAGAAGGATGGATGAGAAAGATGGATTAATTCAAATGGTCTATTATGCTGGATCACAAGTGATATGAATACTACAGTTTCATCATACATCTTCTCAGGTGATTATTCAATAAATATAATAAAATTTAAGTAAATTAAAGCTAGAAATTAGGATGAGAAATTTCTTTTTTTAAACCCGGGAGGCCAGAGCAATAGTATAGTACAATTTCCTTGCATATGACCAACCAGAGTTCAGAAACCCAGAGCCCTACCAGGAATAAGCCCTGAGCAGAACCAGATGTGGTCCCCCAAAATATCAAAGAAAATACTGTAAGTGTGTCTATCTCTTTAGCAAGCTTATCCCTATTGAACATCCACCAGTAAAACACTAAGATGTTGTGCTTGAATTGTATAGCAATTTTTAGTATCAATTGCTGAATTACTTTAAAAAGAAATGCATAGGGCCAGAGCAATAGCACAGCAGTAGAGCATTTGCCTTGCACAGGGCTAATCCAGGACGGACCTCAGTTAGATCCTCAGCGTCCCATATGGTTCCCCAAGCCAGGAGCAATTTTTGAGCACTAGCCAGGAGTAACCTCTGAGCATCACCAGATGTGCCCAAAAAAACCAAACAAACAAAAATATAAAATCTTTAGAAAAGCTGACAGATTATAGACTGCGAATCATCTCTGTCTTTTGGAACTGGAAAAGCACTAAATCATTTAAAAGTATGTATGCTAATATCACATAGTGTATGTGTGTCACCCAGGGAAAGAAAGTGAGAGAGCTGAGTATTTTAGTTGTTGTTGTTGCTGTTGTTGTTGTTGTTGTTATGGGTCACACCCAGCAGCGCTCGGGGTTACTCCTGACTCTACACTCAGAAATCGCTCCTGGCAGGCTCGGGGGACCACATGGGAAGCCAGGATTCGAACCATCGTCCTTCTGCATGCAAGTCAAATGTTCTACCTCCATTCTATCTCCGGCTCCAGAGCTGAGTATTTTTAAAGAGAAATGAAGAGAAAAGATCTCTGGTAAATGAGCATATTCTAACCAGACAAGAGTTTTGCTGATGCAAATATTTTTAAATACACTAATTTTTAATGGATGTGTGTATGTGTGGCTAAGTTGGAAGGATGAATGAGAAGGTAAATAAAAATCACACAGCTTATACTTGCCACTAAAACTACAGTTATTTAATTTTGGGAGGATGATTTGAACCACATCCAGTAGTGTCCAGGCATATTTCTTGCTCTGCATCCAAGGATCACTCCCAGTGTAGTTCGAGGGAACTATGATGTGCAGCAGGTATAAACTAGGTCTGTTTCAATGAAAGAATTTGGCATATGTGATATAGAACAAATTCTTAAAATTCATAAGAGATGCAAAATGTATAAGATAAAACAAAATTATAACATATAAGATCAGATTTCATGTGATATAATTTGTCTCAATTAAATCTCTTTCTATAAGCAATACTATTTTGCTGAAAAGTACTTTTTTGGTGAATTTGTGAAGACATATAGTAAGATGAAAGTTTCAAAGTCAATTGTGAGATACAAAATTAAACTTAATCAGATACACTTCAACATTATATCACTTGATTGTGTGGGAAATAATCAAAATCAAAACAGCAATCGAATCAAGCAACCTTATACAGTTTTTAAATCATTCTACTTCATAAAATGAGCAATCATAAAAATGAAAAGATCCTTTTCCTGGTCATTACATTTCTTAAAGCCTTCTTTACTTCCTTATTCCTGAGGCTATAAATGAGAGGATTCAACATGGGGATCACCATTGTGTAGAAGACTGAAGCCACTTTGTCCTGATTGAGGGAGTAGCTGTCACTAGGTTTCAGATATGTATAGATGGAGGTGGAATAGAATAGAATTAGAGCTGTCAGGTGAGAGGCACAGGTGGACAATGCTTTGTGCCTCCCTTCCCCTGAGTGCATCCTAAAGATGGAGAAGAGAACATAAGAGTAGGAGGTGAGAATAACAAGCAGAGCTCCTATCATATTTACACCAGCTACAATAAAAATAAGACTTTCGATGAGGTGTGTATCAGAACATGCGAGCTTGATAAGAGGAGGACTGTCACAGAAGAAGTGATGGATGACATTGGAACCACAGAATGGCAAGCTGCTTATATTACTGGTAACAACTGCGGAGTTCAACAAGCCTGCTGTAATAGCCCCTGCTGCCATTTTAAGGCAGACTGTGGGATTCATAACCAAAGAGTAAAGTAGTGGATTGCATATGGCCACGTAACGGTCATAGGCCATTAACCCAAAGAGAATACATTCTGTTGTGGCCAAGGCTATAAAGAAGTATATTTGTAGGAAGCAGCCAGCAAAGGAGATGGTTTTCTTCTCTCTTAATAAGTCTGCCAGCATCTTTGGAGTGATGGTAGACGAATAACAAACATCCACAAAGGAAAGGTTAGCCAGGAAGAAATACATGGGTGTGTGAAGTTGAGAATCAATCCTTATTAAAAGAATCATTCCTAAATTCCCCAAAACTGTAACTGCGTAAATCACTGAGAAAAGCAAAAATAGGATAAGCTGTAGCTCCAGCGTATCTGCTAGTCCCAGCAGGATGAACTCAGTCACTGAAGTATAATTATTTATGCTCATTTGTGAATATAATTTTCTTAAATATGCAATAAGTATAAAATATGTCCTCTCTGAAGTTTACAGCAAACAACAATTAAAAATGTTAATTAAAAAGTCAAACAGGAACTGGAAAATAGATGTAGAATAACAGCAGACTAAAGAGGGCAACTGGCAAATGGCAAATTGTTAATAAGTAAATATGTTGTACCTTATTTAATAATTTTTGATCAACCCATATTCACAGGTCTAACTCCATATATTCCACTATAATATATGCTGCTACAAATGCAACAGACATTTTTCCAATCTTTCTAGGCAAGTTTATAACCAATGTACAAAGGCTGGAATGTTCTTCAATGGAGTCCCTTTACCTCTTTACCGATCTGTATGTTCAATTGAATTTTATTTCTTTTCCCTTAAATATCAAACAATATTCTTCAATATTGCAATTCATAGTGTCCTTTAGTTCCTCTTGTGTGCTCCAAACGGATAAGGACCATTTCAAGTAACCAATTATCTGACATCCTTCATATTACAAATACTGATGTTGCAGTGTCTTGAACGTGAAACAGAAAATTGTACTCATCACAGTCTCAGAAATGTCATGTAGTAAGAGACCTGGTACCTGTCTATTCTGGTGAAAATTTTTAGTGAATCCTCTTTGCTTCTTTTCCAATTTACTTACTTGTATAGTCCACTATTTTATTGTTTTAATGAGTTTCTTATCTGAAGCTTAAAATAAAGCAAGAACATTTCCTTGTTTTAGATACTCTAATATGCAATGAAAATTGGATTACCTTCTAATAAAAATTGAAGACATGCTCTGAGTAGCTATGTGTTGTATGCTGCACTTTTGTTTTCCTTAAAAAGAAGATTGGTTAACCATGGGAATTACACTGTGGGTGTTAATTGTGCAGGCAATCCTCTCAAGACAGAATTTCCAATCTCTAGAGGAAAGAAAATAGGATCTGATGCAGACTTGTGAAATCAAGCATCATGTAAGACTTGCTTGACAGAATGGTTGCTGTTGTTTATGTTACTTGCAAGAATTTGGTCAAGTTAAGAACAATCAAATCAAGACATTACCTATCTCTTAATAAATTTGCCTAATTCAATATAAATAAGCATGTTACAAATAAGTTATTCTTTCTTTATTATTCATTGGCTCTATGAGTATCCAACTGTATTCTGGAATAAAGCTAATGAGAAGAGGAAAGAAAATCTACTATACAAGGTTGAAAAAAATAATATACCCTAAAACAAATAGGACATTGGGACAATAGTGGAGATGCATAAGCATTTTAGTACTGGAGTAGTATAATGATTTTATATCAAAACTGTAAACTCTAATAGTATTTAATAGAATTATAACTACTACATTGTTTTATAGTTTCTACACGAATTAGTTGAAAAATAAATCAGGCAAATTAAAATTGACGTTTTTTTTCATGATAATATTTTAGATTTATTTAAATTTTCTATAATCTTCATTGTTTCAGGAAATAACAACACCTTCTTTTTCCAGAAAAAAATTAACACTTTTAACAAGATAAATCATCATAGAGGAAATTCATATTGGAGGATTCATATGAGAGCAGTAGGACCCTGTAAAGGTTGTATACTCCACTCTCTTCCTTTATCTTCCTTTTTCAATTATTCCTTCTCAATTTCTTTTTAGCCCTTCATTCTAATTCTTCATCCTCCTCCTCATATTATTTTACTTTTTATCCACCTAATTCCTTTATCTTCCTGTTCCTATGTATCATTTTTTTTTCATCCACCTCCTTTCCCCTCTATCCTCTTTCTGTCTTCATCTTCCTCTCTATGCTTATTCATGTACCTCTATGTCTACCTTGCCTTTCTCCAACACTTGACCATTGTGTATTTTCTCCCATGGATTTAAACTCTTTAGACAGTTGCCTTTGCTTCCAGGGATTTGCAGAGTCAGAACGCTGCAGAGTCAATCAGTGTTCAGTATTGGTCTACCTCTTGTAGACCAATTGTAATAGAAGATGACAATTTATATATTTTAATTTTTATATATTTTATATAATGTATGTATTTTAAATATATTTTATAATAATATTTATATAAATACAGTAATTTATATAAAATATATATTATATAAAATTATTTTATAGTTGACTTCTATGTAATGGAGGACATTCAGAAACCAACCCCCTTTAGCTAGAGGTAAGTTAGGTAAGGTAAAGTAGGTAGTCCAAGAGAAGATGCAGATAATGACCTAAGGTCTCTTAATGCAAATTATTGAAATGCTGGCATCCACAGGGAATGGCCTGGGGGTGAGAGTCAGGTATACAGAGACACTTACTTGCCAACTTGCCCCTGAGGAAGAAAACCTCCTTACCTTCTCTTCCCGCCCCAGCCTAAAATTATATGCATTGCTCATCTCTGCCCATTAGTTGTTTCTGCTACCTGACTGATTCTTTGAGGTCATGTCATTATAAAGAACAATCAAACAGCATATTCAAATGATTGATATGGAATACTTCTGAAGCAATTCTTCAGATCACAATTACCTTCATGAGAACTTGTGCATCTTTAAGCAAATTAGGTCCAGAAATGTCCAATAGGATTACATCTATCCTTCTAATATTTATAGGGAGGGCTGGGGCCGGAGTGGTGGCACATACTAGAAGGCATCGGCCTTGCATGCACTAGCCTAGGGTGGACCAAGGTTTGATCCCCTGTATCCATATGGCACCCCAAGCCAGGGGCGATTTCTGAATGCATAGCCAGAAGTAACCCTGAGCGTCACCGGGGGTGGTTGAGAAACCAAAAAAATAAAAAATAAAATTTATAGGGAGGGACCAAAGAACTATTCTGGAGGGCAGGGTACTTATCTAGCAAGTTGTAACCTGTGTTCAATTCCAGGCACCTTATATGGTTTCCTAAGCTCCACCAGTGATCCCTGAATACAAAGTAGGAGTAGTTCCTCTGTATCTCTGGATAGCACCAAAAATCAAAATAAAAATGAAAAAAAAAAAAAAAACAAGTGCTCGCTTCGGCAGCACTAAAATTGGAACAATACAGAGAAGATTAGCATGGCCCCTGCGCAAGGATGACACGCAAATTCATGAAGTGTTACATATTAAAAAAGAGAGAGAGAAGAATAAAAAAAAGAAAGAAAATAATAAAGATGAAAAAAATGGAAAAAAGATAATTATAAAGTGATATGTCTGACGTCTTGATCATGTCCCTTATCTTATTCTAATTTTGGCCTTTTCCTCCTGATTTTCTTCATAACATTTAGGTGCTTGAATTGCATGAACCTTGTCTGGATTTTATCCGTGATATCACATAGCTTGCTGAGCATGTCTGGGTATATGAAGCTTTGATGGTCTCTGAATTTTCCAAACCTGGATTTCTCAGAACACTACAGCATTTGCAAGGCTGTCTCACATTATCATCAAGCCCAAAGATCCCTACATCCGTGCAGTCTACTACTGCACTTACTAAATCAGTTTGCCAAGAATGACCAAGAATTATCCCTAGGGGCTGGAGAAATAGCATGGAGGTAAGGCGTTTGCCTTTCATGCAGGAGGTCATCGGTTCGAATCCCAGCGTCCCATATGGTCCTCCGTGCCTGCCAGGAGCAATTTCTGAGCATGGAGCCAGGAGTAACCCCTGAGCACTGCCGGGTGTGACCCAAAAATCACAAAAAAAAAAAAAAAAAAAAAAAAAAAGAATTATCCCTAGAGCCCTGAACACTTTGTGAGCCCATCCTGAGAAAAAAAAAAAAAGAGGGCCGGGCGGTGGCGCTAAAGGTAAGGTGCCTGCCTTGCCTGCGCTAGCCTCGGACGGACCGCGGTTCGATCCCCCGGCGTCCCATATGGTCCCCCAAGCCAGGAGCGACTTCTCAGCGCATAGCCAGGAGTAACCCCTGAGCGTTACCGGGTGTGGCCCAAAAACCAAAAAAAAAAAAAAAAAAAAAAAAAAAAAGAGTAAAAGAAAACTGAAGATATCACACTGGCACTTTTCTTTTCTTATTTTTTTCTTTCCATTTCCTTTCCTTTCTTTTCTTTTTCTTTTTTTCTTTATCTTTATTTAAACACCTTGATTACAAATATGATTGTAGTTGGTTTTCAGTCACATAAAGAACACCCCCCTTCACTAGTTCAACATTCCCACCCCTAATGTCCCAAATCTTCCTTTTCCTCACCCCATTCCAACCTGTACTCTAGACAGGCTTTCCACTTACCTCATTCATTCACATTGTTATGATAGTTCTCAATATAGTTATTTCTCTAACTGCACTCATAACTCTTTGTGGTGAGCTACATGTCCTGAGCTGAACCTTCCAGCCCTCCTTCTTTTCTGTTTTTTTCTTTTCTCTTTTTTCTTTCTTCCTTTTTACTTTTTCTTTCTTTGCTTTCTTTTTCTTTCTTTTCTTTTTTTTTTTTTTTTTTTGGAGGAAGTTGGCCCACACCTGGCAGCTCTCAGGGTTTACTCTTGGCTCTGTACTCATCGGACCCGGTTCTGTTTCAGGTCAGCAGCATAATGCTCTACCACTGAGCTATCACTCCAGCCCCACTACTCTGGCACTTTTCAAGTTGGGAGGCTGCCTTAATTCCAGGACACTGAGGTCACAATGCCACTGCTGCATATAACCAAGAACTTCACAATAAGAAAAGGTGGCCTTTAGCCAGCATTCTTGGACAGAATCAGAAGGCTTGTGATTTTCTTCAGAGATTCTATGTTTCAACTGGAGCTCCCAGTTAGGCAGATGGATCAGTCTTACCTCTAAGAAGGAAAGAGTTTGAGAAGTTTGCTGCAGGTTCCATTGCTTATGATTTCATTCACTATTCCCTAGTTCATGGTAGATGCTTGCTGCTAGTTAACTTAAGGCTGGTTTCAGGAAGGTGCTGAGTGATTTTTATCTTTTTAAAAAGGATGTGATGGACAAAGAAATATGGACATTCATCTGTTTACACTTTTTTTAATCTTTTCTTTTTCTTTTTGTGTTTATCTCTTGTCTTCCTCTGTCTCTATCACTGTCTGCATGTCTCTATTTCTATTTCTCTGTATCTCTCTCTGTCTCTTTGACCTTGTCTCTTTTTCCCTCTCTCTCTCTTTCTCTCTCTCTTATTTATTTTAAATAAGCACCTGGGCATAAATGGCAAACCCCAAGTCTGTTATAGACTGTATTTTTGTTTCATTTTGAAATAGAAATGGCTAATTTTATTAAGTACAGTTGTATTTAAAAGTTATTTATTTTCTTAGTATACTTTCAAAAACAGTATGTATGTTCATATAAGAATCTTTAAAATTACAGTGTATTATTCAGGGTATATTGTGCTTCATATTTTGTTCTTTCCAGAACACTGGAAGACAGATCAGGCAACTTACAAACTAGGAATTAACCACCAGAGGGCACTCAACCACAGAAACAATCACACTGCTTCACTGAATAGTGCAGAGTAAACTGGAAGCTATTGAATTTCTCGAACTTTGGTAAGACAGTATCTTGAGATTTAGGTTAAAAAAAAAAAAAAAACCAGACCCAGAAGCTTTACTTTTTATAGAAAAATAATATAATTTTGGGAAAGGTTTGGAAAGTTCTCTCTTTTGAAGATTTTGCATAATAGGCCTATTACTCAAGTTAATAATTTAAAATTTTTATGACATTCCCTAGACAAGATTAAATAAAATCTTCTTCTTGCATAAGCTTCTGCATATTTCCTAGAATTAGTTCTAGAACCAAAGTGACTTCTCCAATTATTCCAGAGAAACATGGACACTTTTGCATAGGGCCAGCTTGTTGACCACTTGTTCTTCAAACATATATGTTGGCTTTAATTCACAAATATTTATTAAGATGATTTTCAAATATGCAGTAGTGAAAACTACTCAGTGTCACACACATAAATATGGGAGAGTCTCCAAAGACTTTAAATAAGAGAGTCATGAAAGAACCAAAGATACTTATTCCATTTGGATAAAATGATTCTGAAAGCAGGAAAAACCAAATATCTTCTTAGAATTAAAAGTAGGTGCTGCAAAGCTGTAGGGGAAAAAAAGCAAAAGTAATCTTAACAGAGACCTGACTATTAATGAGATCTGGAAAGTGGAAAAGGGGAGAGGGCTTCATTTGGTGTTGACATGGAGAAGGAAGGCTACACTTGACTGAACTACATCCATCCTTTCAAATTCAAAGCAGTCTCCACAACAGAGAACAGATTGGGCTCAATGTCACACAGTGATAAGGTACATGACTTTGCCCTTGCAGTTTCCATGCTTCTTTACTATTCATTTCTCACTGGTGTTTGCTTGCTAGTTAGGTTTTTGAGTGTTCAATTCCTAACTTTGGGAAGAAATGAATTCATTGTGCCATACACATGTTCAAGCTTTTCTTCTTAACATTTTCCTTGCTAGTTTCTTTAACCCTAAGACTTTTCTTTCTATGTGTTGGTCCTAAATTTATCAATTCACACAAACAAGTCAAAGGACTTGGAGTAAAGCAAAGAAACAAATATTTCTCACTTTGGATATAAGTATGAGTAGCATCTTGGATCAAGGAGTCTAGGCCTTTCCAATACCAGCCTCTCAGGATGAGCTCTATACCTGCTCTGAACTATCATTGGGGGAATAAGGGAACATATTGCTCAGGGGTTGCTCTTGGCTCTGAGATTAGTAATTACTTCTGATGTCGCTTATAGGGGGGTTCTTATGGAATGCCAAGGATTGAGCCCTTGTTGTCCAATAAAATAGTTTTTATGCCACTTAAGATATTCCAGATGAAGGCCAAGAGATAGCACAGTGTTAGGCATTTGCCTTGCACAAGACTGACCCAGGACAGACCTGGGTTCAATCCCTGTGTCTCATATGGTCCCCTGAGCCAGGAGCAATTTCTGAGCTCGTAGACAGAAGTAACCCCTGAGCATCATTGGGTGTGGCCCCAAAACCAAAAAAAAAAAAAAAGATATCTTAGATGAACCTTCTCTGATAAAATATAATGCTCAGAATTTTAATTTCTGTTCTATGTCCCAGTTTCATGGTAAAGAGTTAAAGTGCAGCATAATAGAAGGAAAAATTAGTTTATTTGCTGTGAGAATAGATTTTTCTTAAAACATTCATAGACATAAAGTAATTTGAAACAAGTTTCAGGCTAAGATAGGAAACATGTATTTATGAAGAACATGGATGAATGATAATCATTTTCTTTATATTTATTAATGGTTACCAAATCTGAAAAAAAATATATCAAAAAGGTGTGTAGAAGCAAATTAGGGGAACAAGTCTGAGTTCTTTTCTAGAAGAATCTATTTGGAATTTGGAATGGGGTTAGAATGCATTGGAACTTGAAATGTTTATGGAGGGGAGGCATAAGTGAACACTAGAGACACCAGATTCATCTGAGGTCTCCTATAGGTTCCATCTGCAATTCCTCTCTCAGTGAGGGTCAGAGGGTGGGGAAGCGCAGGTAACTCCAGGTGAAGGTCTCCATAGAACAGGAAAGACCCTCCTTAAGGCTGTGTCCTCACAGCTCAAGAACAAAGCAGCAGTTTTTAAAATATGTAAACATACAGCTATTATATGAAATTGTTATTTAAAGGTAGATAATTATCCACAAAACTGGGGCCGGGCAGTGGCGCTAGAGGTAAGGTACCTGCCTTGCCTGCGCTAGCCTTGGATGGACCGCAGTTCGATCCCCCGGTTTCCCATATGGTCCCCCAAGCCAGGAGCGACTTCTGAGCACATAGCCAGGAGCAACCCCTGAGCATCACCGGGTGTGGCCCAAAAACCAAAAAAAAAAAAAAAATTATCCACAAAACTATGAGTAGAGAATTATCTAGGGAAAAACATTTTTTAGAATTTTCATGCTTTAATTAACAAATCATGACTTATGCTTGCTAGTTTTAAAATAAGTATCAAATTTAGGTTTGATATCTAGTTAATATTATAATAAACTTGTCTTTCAAAACTGGTAAAACATTTTCTAACTTTCTTCAAAGATCCTAGCAGAGAAAATATTTTTATCCTGAAAGTTTTCTAAGGGAATAGGCAAACTTTGTTCAAATCTTATATATGACTAGAATGGTTTCTACTTAATATTCATAATTTCAATAATATAAACTACACACTTTATAATAAGCACCTATACTGTACTAGTTATAACTACCTAAATTTCAAGAGATGATATCCTCCTTTTATTTACATTAAGATGAAAAATGTATTAACCATTAATTAGGGAAACTTAAGTGGAAAAGCCCATTTCTTATACATTTATGCATAATGTGTATATATGCATATATGTGAATATATATTAACATCTAGAAAGTAGATATTACTTGAATAGGAAATGATGTAAAAGGTAGTAGGAGAACATATCTTATTGAATTAGACATAATGATGATAGCACAATTAGAAGTATTGAAGTGTTCAAAGATAGAGTGGAACAAGAACTTGAGGACTCAGAGATAGTAGAGCATAGGGCACTTGCCTTGCATGCTGCCAACGTGGATTCTACCAATACCCATGTGGTACCCGAAGGCCACCATATTCCTGAACTAGAACTCACTGAAAGTCCTGATCACCAATGGATGTGTACCCCATAAAACAACAAGAACAAAGACAAAAAGCTGATGGGTGGGGCTGGAGCCGTGGTGCAGTGGTATGGTATTTGCCTTGCACGCCTCTGACCTAGGATGGACCTCGGTTCCAGCTCCAGGCGTCCCATATGGTCCCTCAAGAGAGGAGCAATTTCTGAACGCATAGCCAGGAGTAACCCACAGGTTGTGGCCCAAAACCCAAAAAAATTTTTTTTAATTATTTTTAGATAGAAAAATCATAATGTGGATACAACCCATTTATATTTATGCTTACTGGTACATTAAATGTGAAACATGTATACACATTAGACAATGGTACTCTCACTTAGCAGTGAATGTGGGATTTGAACGCTTGGAACAGTGGTCAAGAAATGTGAAAGCATTATACGAATGAATTAAGTAGTGACTGGTATAAATTTTTCTATCATTCCTCACATAGAGAATACAAATTATTATTGCTGAAATGTCTTCCTTTTCTTCATAACATTATTGTTGGAACATTAAATTGCTCAAAATAAAAAAAAAAGACCATTTTTGGCCCAGTAGAAAATAAAGAAGTATTTGAATAGAGTGATGAAAGAATGAGTTTTATCAGATGCTATTTACATAACTTTATATAAAAATACTTTGAATTTCCTGGCAAAGTATAAGATTGAGACTAATTAAAAGAATATTAGTTTTGTAAATTATTAATACAAAAGTCTTACTTCCTAAAGTCAGTTTCTGATGCCATTGTTGATGCATAGAAATAATGATTTAATTGAGAATATATGAGGGAAGTGAAAAGTCTGTCTAGAGTACAGGTAGGGGCGGGGAGGGGAGTAGGGATATTTGGGTCATTGGTGATGGAAATGTTGCACTGGTAATGGGGGGGATGTCATCTGATATGACTGAAACCCAACCACAATCATATTTGTAACCAAGGTGTTTAAATAAAAAATATTAAGAAATAAAAAAAAAAGAATAAGCTGATGACCACACCATGCACAATGGACAACCATAAGTGTAGTCATCCAACAGTACCCCTTTCCAGAACCAGAATTACAGACAGATGGCACCAATAACTGAACTATCTTTTCTTCCAGCTTCCCAGTATCCAGATGAACGTGCCCCTGGTTGGTGACTATGGCTCTGGCTTCAGTAAGGTGGGCTTTGGAGGCTCAGTATTGCCCAGAGCCACCTTTCCAACTGTCCTTGGAACACTTCTGCATGATGTGAGTGATGGGAAGAATTCTCCTAGGGCACACAGCATCTTTCACCATTATTAATAGGAGGCTAACTTAAGTTCTTAGAAATGGAGAATTGAGTTTCTATGTCATGGGTAATGCTTGGCCCACCAACCAGAATTTCTAAGGCAGGAGGTCTGGACGGGAACAAGAATACATATTTCTAAATGCTTATGGGGTGAAATGGATGCTGCTAACCCAGGCTACGTGGTTAGAGCTAAGAACTTGAATGGAATGGGGCAGTGGTGAATGATGGCAATGATGCCATTCTATAGTGTTGCATGGTGGAAAATGTACCCTGATGTCATGATGCATTGATGCTAGACTGCCACAATGCAAAAGTATTCATAGTAAAGTCCATAGTGGAAGTGATTTAGCACAGTTTAGCAAATCACCTTTGGGATAGAAGCATATTTTTACTTCAGGTAAGAAATATCAGCTTTGATCCTGGATATATTCCTTGCCTTCACTGAAATCCAGGTTCTTTGCAGGCAAAGGTTTTATACCCTGAACCTAATTTTAGTATAGTCAGAGGAATCAAAGTAAAATGAGACTTTTATGGTACAGAATCTTATAAGCCAAAATGAATGCCATGATGCCTATAATAGTCACTTTCTCCTTACTTGACTTTTTTTTTAATTTACAGCAAAATATAATGGATGAGGATGGGTGTTTGTGCAAAGGAAACGCATTAGCTTCAACTTCGAGTTCAGTTCCTGCTTCCCAGAAGGTCAGAGACTTAAGCAGTGGTAATAAACTTACTGCTTAAGATGGACTGGGTTTGATTGGATAAAGTTATGTTTCTATTGCCTGCACCCAACTGTGAGGAACCTCTTTGCCATCTTGGATTCAGGATTTAGGAGTATGAGAGGGAACCATAGAGCTTGGATCTAGAAGAAAATGTGAGTCCAGGCAGAGTGGCTCTTATTATTTCTTGCTGCCAGAAACAGCTGAAAATGAAAACTAGACAACCATATGGATGGGGCATTCAGAGAGATAGTACAGTGAGTCAGGCATTTGTCTTGCTCATAGCTGACTGAGTTTAATTTATGTCCTCCCATGTTATCCTCTTATCCCTCCAGGTGTGATTTGTGAGTTCACATTCAGAAGTAAAACCTGATTACCAAGTGTTCCTGCCCTAAAAAAAGACTAGCCATACGTTTTATGATCATTTGTGTTGGTCATTTATACCTATTTTAGTGAGGAATTCAAATTTTTATCTCTTTAATTTTAGCTTTCCTATTTCTCACTAGGCTATCTAGACAGAAATATATCTTGAAACTACATGGAAGCTAAGATCACATTGATTATTCTTAGGATATGAAATGCCATACCTTCAATATCAATAGTTTTTCTAAGACTTCCTTTGGCTTCCTAGTGTTAGGACAATCATCCATTCTTTCTCTGGAGTTCAAGTTAGAATTTGGAAAGACCCTGATTATTCTAATATTGTTAGCTATCTCCCCATTTTGTCTAATTTAGGTATATTTTTAAATAAACCCTTGCACCTATAATCCAATATTGGTGGCTGTTTCTTCCTGAACTAAGATTAACATAGAGGCCAACTGGTAAATCATCTTTGAGTGACTAAATTCAGTGCTTTAATATACCTTGAGAAAACTATATATGTCTTCCTAGTAAATTTCATACGTGGAATTAAATTTCAAAGTTTTCCATACAAACTTGAAACTACAAACAGAGAAAAGGATGTGCATCACTCTAGGCTCCCTCTCACTTCCCTCAATTTATTCATCCACAAAACAACAACAGGAAATTTCTGGCACCTATCTCCAGGAGAACTCTGACCTTTTAAGTTCCGTAGAAAAATTTCTTTGTGTTTTTTGTTTGTTTGTTTGTTTTGGGCCACACCCAGCAGTGCTCAGGGAATCCTCTAGGCTCTGTGTTCAGAAATAATTTCTGGCAGGCTCAGGGGACCATCTGCAATGTTGGGAATCAAACGCTGGTCCATCCAGGGTTGGCTGCATGCAAGGCAAATATGCAATCACTGTGCTATCTTTTTGGTCCCCAAAACCTCTTTGTGGCATTTTGAGATAGTGTAGAGGTTTGAGTAGATCACAAGAGTAGCACTATCACAGGACAACCTCTCTAAGAGCATCATACCCCCATAACTCAGCATTCTCCTCAAAATTTTATTGTACAGACTTTTGAAACTAAATATAAAAGTTGAATAAGAATGATTTACTCCTGATATATGATGTGTTCTTCTTCGTGTTACCCAGAGTCCATTGAGGAAGGAAAATGAAAAAGCTTGGTTCATTGGAGAAGAAACGCTGAATAAAAAAGAACAACTCTGCCTGCACTACCCCATCTCAAGGGCAACTGTCACTAACTGGGACAACATGGAAAAGGTAGGGGTAGCTTCTTCAAGGGTAAGACTTGACTATTCCTTCCCTCTGCTAATGCCAATTGGTGGCTCTGATGCATTCATATGTAAGAGTAAATCTGACACTGTGTCCAGGGCTCACCCAAGCTCTTGATCCTTGAGAATATAATACCATGATTAAATTCAACCCCAAATTTAATGTCAAAGTTTAAATTAATCCCAAAGACTAAATGAACTGTCTGAGCAAAATCCTGTCTTTCTACTGATTATCTCATCATCTTGAACAAAGAACTTGATCTCTTGACTTTTTATTTCCATATATAAAAGAAGTGGGCCAGAGTGATAACACAGAGGTAGGGTGTTTGCCTTGCACACTGCGGACCCAGGACAGACCTGGGTTCTACTCTGGGCATTGCCTTTGGTCCTCAAACCTTCCAGGAGCTGTTTCTGAGTCAAATACCAGGAGTAACACCTGAGCACCACTATGAGTGCCCACCCCCAAAGAAAACAAATAAGAAGGTATATTTTATATCACATGGCTGTGTTTGAGAATGAAAGGAAATAATGGATCAATGGTCTTAAATTAATTTTACATCTACTGTATTTGCCGGTGTATAAGACGACCAGGCGTGTAAGATGACCTCCTAATTTCGCAGTTAAAACATAGGTTTAGGCCTATATTCACTGTATCAAACAGACCGTTACTGTGCTGCATGTGTTCCTGTGTTCATGTACCACAGTGAGCCAATCACAACAAGCAAAGGTTCAAAGGTTATACTGTAATAGACTTCCTTTCTGGCTCTGGTCAATCTGAGCAGGCTTTATACAGTGTAGATTCGAGTCCAGAACATTGTCTAATTTGCACGCATCAAAAACCTGCTTGGATTGGCTGAGTTAGAGAGGTGGTCGGAGAAGCCTTACCGTGATTGGTGCAGGATCTAGTTGGAAAATTTGTTTTGTGGCAATATTCAGACAATTTTCCTTTAGCGGCTAGTGGCATGTTGAAACATTTTTTGGGATATACTTGGCATATATGACGACCCCGATTTGGTTGACTTTTTTTTGTTTCAAAGTCGTCTTATATGCTGGAAAATACGGTATGTGTATGAGGGAGGAGGGAAGTAGGAAGGGAGGGAGAGAGGAAGATAGGGAGGGAGGGCAGTGGAAAGAAAAAAGGAAGGAGGTGACAGTGCCAGACTTAGAAGTCATTGTTTTCTGCTTCCATAGCTTCTGTCATATTTCATTGCCAATCCAATTATGAGAATGTGCAGGGACACCAACAGGGACCATCTTAGAGGGTGGAAACAGAACATCATTTAAAGAAACAAGTCATCTTTGGTCAATTGTAGTACCAGTACATAACAGGAATAGCAATGCAGACATATCTTTGAACTGAGACCATGCAGGCTCTGGCCCTGCATGCCTTGTGCCATGGCTCCACCTCCATTCTCCTCCACTCGCTGTTTTCATTGGTATCAACTAATTCACTGGCACTTTGGCCACCATGTGACTTTGTGCTCTCTGTCCTGGACCCTCCCTCTAGCACCCAGTTGCTTCTCATTTCTGTTGTGGTTGTCAAAAAACTTTCCTCCTCCAGCCATGGCAGGAATATCTCATGACAAAGCATTGCCTGTAGAACACATAATATGTTCCTGGTGCTATCTTTGCTTTTCTAGGCTGGATGGTGACCTATCCCCTAAATTCTCACTTCTAGTTCTTAATGCCTAGACCCTCAGAATGAGGCCTCGTTTAGAGGGAAGGTCTTTTAAGAGGTGAACTCACATGAGTTCTTCAATGGAGAAGAAATAAGGGATAAGGGACCCTTATGAGGACATAGATAAAGATGACATCTATACCCCAAGAAGGCCAAAGTCTCAGGAGAGACAACTCTGCCAAAAATTAACTGTATCTCTGACTTCAATCCCCCAAATTATGGTCTATGATTTAATTAGTCTCATCTATGTATATAGGCAAGGACAGCCCCAGAAAACAAATCAACTAGCTCTCCAACAACCCACTATCACCCACTTCTGTCATTGGCAATGATACAGAAAGCATTGCCCAGATTGGCCCATCTCTCTAATCCTAAATTGCAAAGGGGACTTTGCCCAAGTCTTTTTCACTAGGTTGTGTTCTCCTGCTATTGCTTGGGCCCAATTTGCCCAGATTATGTGGTCCTCTGCAAAAACACCAGGCTCATGTTGCTCTTCTTTGTAATTCAATGTCTGACCCATTTGGTAGTCCTGTGCCTTGGCAGAGCTTAAATTCTCTCTTCTAAATAGATTTCAGATTTTGTACTCAAGAACCTTGTCTCAAAATGTCAGATGCAAATGACAGATGCAGCTCCTGCATTACTCAGGAAAGCTTCTTTCACCCTCTATTCCCCCTAGATGTGGCACCACTCCTTCTACCAGGTGCTTAAAGTGGCTCCAGAGCAGCACCCTCTGCTGATCACAGAGGCTCCTTTAAGCACAATCCAACAAAAAGAGAAAGTGTTGCAGGTAAGATTGTGACTGGGAGCCTGAGCTTAATTCCTGAGTGTGGGACCTAGAGTAATGTATGGGAAAAAAACCCTGCAAGGATCCCAATGTTTAAGATATCATGTTTCCATGTATGCACATACAGAGGTTATCAGCATATAACCCATATTGGGGAAAGTCTAGTGCCAGGCACAGGGCCTGCTCTCTACACTTCCTTCCTGCCCTTGTCATCTTAGGATCTCTGCCCTGACTATTTGGGAATTCACCACCTAACTGTAATAGAGGAAGCCATAATTATAAGACTAATCTGAGGTCTTGGGGGAATTGGGGGTTTAATGATTGTGAGTAATCATGGAAATAGGTGAGCATGGGTTATAGAAAAGCAGGTCAGTGCAAGACTTTTGTGGAGACACTGCCCCTCTAAATTTAGAGGAATAGGCTTTGCAGAAAATAGGTTAGCAAAGAAAGATGTTGGTAAGGACAGAAAAATGAGGTACATACTGAGAAAGCCCATAAGATTACAAACCCTATCTAATGCAGACTCTCGACCCCCAGGGTTCCCCAGAAGACTTTAGGATAGGCATGAGTACTGATGGTTCTCAGATAAAATCTGTCTTCCAACCAGGTTTCTATTTTTCTATTTTCCATTCGGAAAGACCAAGAGATGGGAGGGGCTCTAGGAAATATTGAGAAACCCCATAAAAATAACTGACCTTACCAGGTCTTTACCACCAGTTATGGCCCTGGATAGTAACATATATTTGAATGCTGTTTCCAATAAGTGTTGAAGTTAAAAACCAGGGTATTTCCTTCCTGAGCAACTGCAAATGTCCAAACTGCCATTTTGCTTCTGCCCTTTGCCACCATATCCCTACACCCTCTCTATTCCCAGAACTGGGCCTAGACTTTAAGGGAGAGTACCTCTAACTCGAGGCCCTGGTGACCTGATTCCATTGAATGTCCTAAGAAGTATCCAGTGAAATTTTGTGAATTCAATCAGCTTTTATTTTTTTCAGTTCCCCTCATTTCTACCTAAGCTGTGCCCTGTCCTTTCAGTTCATGGTCCCTCTATAGCCCTGCAACCCCATAACAGAGCCTGCTCTGGTTGGGGACTGGACCCCAGTGTGGATCTGACATCATCATAGAAATCTTGTCCATTGGCATTTGAGTAAAGTGTTCAAGAAGCCTGACTGTAATCAATCCTACTCCACTTCCTGGTCTCTGAAAGTGTTGTCAACCCGGAATAGACCGGAAATTGGGGACTCACAGGGTTTAGGATAAAGAGGATGTGCTTTCCAATGTCAGAGACCCTGAGATTTCTAGAAAGCAAGGTTTAAGTTGTGTCCCAGATATAATATGAAAGACCCATTGTACCCCTCCAGTGTTCAGCACTCCCTAATTGCTTTCCACAGATCCTGTTTGAGGCGTTCAGGGTACCTGCTCTATATCTAGCTAATCAAGGGGTCCTTTCACTCTTTACTTCTGGTCTCATTTCTGGTAAGTCATTGTTGTTGTTATTGTTTTTTGTTTTTGTTTTTGTAACCCCGCAGTGCTCAGGGGTTACTCCTAGTTTTGAGCTCAAAAATCGCTCCTGGCTCAGGAGACCATATGGGATGCCAGGTATCAAACTCAGGTTTGTCCTAGGTTATCCACATGCAAGGCAAATGCCTTCCTGCTGTGCTATCACCCCAGTCCATTTCTGGTAAGTCTTTGGAATCTGTGTTTTTGAGAGCATGAATCTAACCTACCACTTACTGCTTACTAGTGTCCCTCACCCCTTCCAGAGATCCTTCTCTTTTCTGAATGCTCTAGTTCAATAGTTTGCACACATTCGATGCTCTGGATATTTTTAACAGGCTTATATAGGTATAACTGGCCTGTGCTTTCAATATGATCTGATGTGTTTTATATCATCACACTCATGAAACCAGCAAAGATAATGCACTCACGTTATTTATTTATTCAGAGTGGAGCTAATGAGTTCACATCTACGTGTTTCTCTCATGGCCTTCTAATACATATGCATCAAGGTTCCTCCAAGGGGTGACCACTAATCTGTTCTTATACTGGTACATTTGCATTTTCTTAAACACAGTTGTGCAGTTTATAATCCTGTGTATGGCTAGGGAATTTTCTTGAACTTTGTGTAAAACACAGTTATGCAATTTATAATTCTGTGTACGACTTTTTTACTCACGGAATGATTGGGTGGTTTGTTTTTATTGTTTGTATCATTTTCCAATTTCTTTTTTATTGCTGAGTAGGATTGTACTGTATAATGGCTTGGCCTATTCAGTAGTAAATGGCCCTTCGGGTTGTTTCAAGTTTGGAACTATTATAAATTAAAGTGCTAAAAGTATTTGTATAAAAATCTTTAGATGGTCGTATACTTTCATTTCATTTGGGTCAGTTCCTAGCTGTGAATCGGACCTGTAGTAGAATAACTAATTTTGAAAAATAAATATTTAACGTTAACGATTATCTAGGCATCCCCCCTTTGCTACATTATATTTCCTACCCAAAAGACAACCATCAATAGTTTTGTGAATGATGATTCTTTAATTGCATAGTTTTTTTAAGTTTGCATATTCTGCCTAAGCAGTTGTCAAAGTGAAATTCTTACTATTCTGCCACACTTTGATTTATTGGTGTTTTTTATTGTTAATGTTCTACAGAATGTGTAAAGATGACAAATTATTGGAGGTTTTGACTTGTCTTTCATAATATTCAGTGTTGATCATTCTTCCATAAAGTAAATCTGCCATTTATTCTTATTTTTCATCAGTCAATAATTTGTTTAAATGTCTTTCACGATTTGTTATCATGTTGCTTTTATTTGACTTTTAAAAACTTATTCTTATATTTTGGGTACTAGCCTTTTGACATAATTATGTCTTACAAATGTTTGATTCTAGTTTATGGCTATATTCATTAATTTTATTTAAAAGTTAAATGTTAGGGGATGGAGCAATAGCACAGCCTTGCATATGACCGATCCAGGACAGACCTTGGTTCAATCCTAGGCATCCCATATGGTTCCCCGAGCCAGAAGCAATTTCTGAGCACATATCCAGGGGTAATTCCTGAGTGTCACCAGGTATGGCCCCAAAATAAAACAAAATAAAAAAGTAAAATAAAAGTTAAATTTTAACAATGTTCATGTAACCCACATTTTTAATGTGTATTTGGAGTCATCTTTAAGAAACATACAAGTTCAAAGTTTTTCAGCTCTTATTTTCTTCTAAAATTGATACGAATTTTTAGTGTTATGGTTAGTTTTATGCCTCACTTTTTGATACATTTTTATATAAACTAAGTAGTGATATTTTTACCTTTTTCCATCTATGGCCCCTTTATCAATTATTTGTGTTCTGAGACATTCTGCTGGTTTGTCTCCAAATATGTATATGTACACACACACACACACACACACACACACACACACACACACAACTTCATTCTTCTTGTCCATGGTACCCTTGATCTAAATTGCTAAGTTCTATCCTAGCAAACTCTTGTTACAAGAAAGAGCACTTTTCACTTAGACTTTTCCAATCCTACTGTTTCCCCTTGGTTTATCTTATATGGAATGGTGAGAAATGTAATATTCTTTAAACAATCATGCCATGTATTTTCATCTAGGAACAACCATTGAATGTGGAGAAGGAATGACATACTCTGTGCCCGTCATAGATGGTTATGCCTTGCCTCACTCAACCTTTAAGATGGAAGTAGCAGGGCAGGACCTTACCTTGTATCTCATGAAACTATTGGAAGAAAGTGGAAATTCATTTGTAGGAGAAGGTAGGAAAACTGCAATTTTGGGCCAGAAAACATTAGTCTCTGGAATATAATATTCTTTCTGATTTACTCAGTATCTACTCTTCAATTTCTTCTCAACTTATAAAGCTTAAACAACTTGACAAATTTTGACAAATACTATGAATATTTATAAACATGAACTGCATTGATAATGACAATGAGTATGGTGATGATAAGGCCAATGCTTGATGGTAATTATTTTAACACGATGAGAATGATGAGGGACTAGAGTACAGAAGGTAGGGTTGTTGCTTAACATGTGGCTAACCTAGGTTCAATTCTAGCATCATATGTTGCCCCCTTATTCCCAGCAAGAATGTTCCCTGGTCTCAGAGTCAGGAGTAAACCCTGAGCATCACCAGCTATGACCCAAAATACACACATACACAACAGTGATATGATATGCTTGCAAAATCCTTGTCTTGTATAAGTCACAGTGCTAAGTAAATGTTTCCCATGTACTCTTTAGCTTTAGACTGAAGCATAATGAAGGTAAAGATTACCTCCATCACAAAAGAAAGAGTTCTAGAAAGGTCAGGTGATAATATCATTTTACTAGTAGGTGTGGCAGTTGAGATCTGGACTCAAGAAGATAATGTCCCTGTCCTTTTCATCTAGTGTTTGGAATTCATCCCAAGCCTGTGTAACCTCTATGGCTCCCATCTTCAAATATATAGTTCTATATTGTGCTTTTCATTCTTCTCAGATATTCGTATGCATATAGAGTTGTGAAAATTACAGAGACTTAAGGAATAATAAGTGGCAAACAAGCAGATAGGTAGAAAGGTTGAAGGTAATAGTCAGAGGCTAGAAAGCTGAAGAAAGCTGAATCTGTGAACTTACTGGGAAGCTAATATGGAAAATATGAATCATACTCAAAAATTAAGAATATAGAATAGTTCTTAATAATCAAAGATACTTCCAAAACTGGGTTTTCAACTTTTTATGTCACCAGAAAAAATGGACAGATATGGCCTTTCAGATATATCCTGTTTAGTGGGGCTTCCATTGGCTAGTAAATTCCACAGAGAAAGGGAAAGCTGTGATGTGTCCAGGGTCAATCTAGATAGCAGAGGAGAGCACACCACACATTCTCTACTAGTAGATGATAAAATTAAATTGAAATTTTAAGTATCTCCTCAGTTAAATGCTGTACAAATGTAGTAGGATATAAATCCAAAAAAAAAAAAAAACCCACAGATATTTTTTTATATATTAGTTCAGAAAATACCTGTGCTACTTTTCTTTTCTGTCCACAAGTCTAAGCTTATACATTAAATCAAGGAATCCTAAAATATGAAATGATTGTGAACTTTTCATCACTTTATGTCAGCCTTATCATGGAAAGGCCCCAATATTGGAAAGACAGCTCCTGGGGAAAAAATAAACAGAAAACAGTAATCTGCATTTACTCCTTCATTTACACTCTTTTCTACTTGTCTCTTATTTTCTCCCACAGCTCAAAAGGACTATATCCAAGATATTAAAGAAAAGTATTGTTATGTGACTTTAAAGTTTGATAAAACAAAGGAGCAATTCCAGGTTACCCCGCAGACTCAAAACTGTCAGCTGCCTGATGGTCAGGAGATCATCATTGGGCCAGAGAGGTTCCTCTGTCCAGAAATTCTGTTCCAGCCAGACCTTTTTGGTGAGCTTCCTGAGGAACAGAGTATCGGGGAGTTTCCCTGGGAAAGGAGCACGATTTTCTTCTCAATCATAAACCATTAGCAAGCTGACACATGTTTCTAAAGCTTATGGATACTCAGATTAAAAAAAAAAAGGTTAAATCTATTTTCTGATCACTATAGATGGATGTATATTTCAGTTTCTACACCTACCCCCTAAAATAGTACTTTCCACCTGATCTTTTTTTATAGCTAAGAAAAATCAAAGAGGGAAAAAAACACATTTCTTTAGTGTAGCGAATCATGCCACTGCACTTTTTTTTTTTTTTTTTTTGGTTTTTGGGCCACACCCAGCCGTGCTCAGGGGTTACTCCTGGCTGTCTGCTCAGAAATAGCTCCTGGCAGGCATGGGGGATCATATGGGACACCGGGATTCGAACCAACCACCTTTGGTCCTGAATCGGCTGCTTGCAAGGCAAACGCCCGCCACTGCACTTTTCTATTGAGATTCATAAAGACATGGGATGGGAATAGTGGCTTTAGTATCACCTGTAGCATGTGAGCCTGGCAAGGGTATCCTTTAGACTCCAGGCCTGCAGCTGAATAGGAAAAGCCTAAGTATGCTGTCAGTTTGATATAAGGACCAAGAGTTTTCTCTTTCTACTCTATTCCACAGAGATAAATAGCCTGGGTATCCACATGCAGGCCTTCCAGAGCATAAATTCATGCACTTCCCGACTCTGGAAAACTCTATTTGAGAACATCTTGCTGGCTGGAGGAACTGGGTCCTGTGTTGGCTTGCAGGCTCGGTTGCAGAAAGAACTCGGCAAACTTGTTCACCCGAATATTTCGGTGAAGGTATGATTCTCTTTCCCTCTCTATTGCTCTCTACCTCCCATTTTCTCTTTCCTTTCTCTCATACACACACATTCACACATTTTGAGGATTTACCAATATCATAGGCACATACTTCTGGAATACATTCTAGGTGTCAAGAATGGAAAAGGTTCATGAAGGAAAATTGTGTGTTAAATTATTACAAAAATCTTTGTAGTTTCCACAGATGGAACAAGAACAGCCAGATGAGGACAACTTTGTGTCCCTGTTCATAGTTTGATTTTTTTTTAGCCTCAATTCTCCGGACAAGTGGGTGCATGGATGTTTACCTCTGGTCAGCCCATAGAAAATTGAGTTGGAGTCTCTATCGCCAGAATCAATATGGAACAAAATTAGTTTGAGAAGTATTGGTGTGAGAGAATAGAAAGAAGAGTGTAAAAATGTCTTAAGAAGTTTACTCTGAAGTATGGAAGGAAATTCTCTGTGTGATGTGATGATGCATTTTTGTTCTTATTATCACCATATTTTTCTTACATCAGTTTTCCTTTTACAGAAAGTCATGCCTGGCAGTATTTATTTCTTACTTCTGCTCAGGGATCACTGCTGAAAATGCTCTGGAAACAATATGGGATACTAGAGATTGAACCTAGGTTAACACTATGCAAGACTATCTCCATACCTACAGTACGATTGCTTTGGCCCAAATTTTTCATTTTTTCACAATGTGCATATGCTTTAAGTATATATAGTCTTTATATATGCATACACATGTATATGTACAATTATTGTACTTTTTATTATATTATTATATGGAGGTACAGCTGGTAATGCTAATCCATGGCTAGGCAGTCAGGGATCACTCCTGGCATTGATGAGAATACCATATGGAGTACACAGTTAACCAAACTTAAAGGATACTATAAATATATTTTATAAATATATTATAAGGAGTAATGGGGAAAATAAATAATTTAGGTGATTTATTCAAGAATTGGTATTTTATGTTCCACATTAGAATTGTTTTGATTCCGGTTTTCCTTCTCGTACCTCTCCACATTCTTTTGCTACCATTCCTGTTCCTATACCTCTGTCTTCTCCACCCCCTCTAGGTGTCCAACTGCCCATTTCCCAATTGCAGTGCCTGGATAGGTGGCTCCATCCTGTCTTCCCTTTCCACTTTCAAGGACATGTGGATTACAAGCAACGAATATAAAGACTTTGGTTCATCTATCGCTGGGAGGAGAACCTTCTGATTTGTAACATTATTGAGCCTTATTGCATCCCATTGACACTAATTCTAAGCTAAACTTAAGCGTGGCTGAAGTTATGAGAACACAGGGCCTACTGCATGCCTATATTTTGCATAATTTGAAATACCTGAGTGGAAAACCCAATAAAAATGTCAAGAAAAGGTATCTTGACAAATACTCAAAGAATTTTCTAATTTCACGTGGAATAATGAATGTAATCTGTCAAAGTTCTTGTATGTGTCATTAGTAAACATACCCTCATCTTATAAATAAGTCTGTCCCACTCAGGTGAAAAGGCCTGAAGACTTTCTTCTTCAGTTTCAATGCAAAATTGAACCATCTAGAACATGGTCATTCCTTGACCTTGGTCAGTCTTATACTCGCAATAAAGTGTTCCAGCCCAGAATAAACACAGGTCAACTTGCATGCATATAACAGAAAACTGTGTACTTATATGAAGATTGCACAAATGTGATTCCCATATGCATATGATCTATAGTGACCTATAGTGCACACATCCATAAATGTTCACAAACATAGGGTCTATATCCTTAAATACATATAATTCAAACATAAATATGTGGCCAAATATACCCGTGTTAACCCTTGCATTTATTCTAAGTTATACATATGTATATGATCCCTGGTGCACAATAACAAGTATGTTCAAACAGGGAATGTCTCATAATCTGTGTGGCAGGAATGCCTCTGAAAGATGATTAAGAGGTGTACTTGGAAAAACAAAAGAGATGTACTTGGACTACTGGCATGAAATCATCACATTTAAGTGCAATTTTTGACTGCACTTATATCATTCACTTCTCATGGAAAAAAGACAAGATTATTGTGCTAAGAAAAGTGAATTATTGATATGGATATTCATAAGTGTGGCCTAAGAGATACCTGAAAATATGGAAGATTTAGGCCCTTACTCATAACCTAGCTAACAGTGTAATCTGACTGGACAGTAGAAAATAATCTGTAGAAAATAATAAGTGTCCCTTCACAGTTGGAACAAAAGGCTTCCACCTTTCTCTGGAATCCTTCAGGAGACCTACCATCAATAATCTGGAAGTTTCCCTGTTTTCCTTTTCCTTCCCTTAAAGAATTTTCTGATCTGCAATTCCTTTTTATATTTTAAATTACTTTATTTAAAGACAATGACATAGCTACGAAAACACCTTTGTATCAAGATTAATCCCACCACCAACGTAAAAGTCCCTCCATTTTTGTCCCTAGATTCCCACCCATTCTAAAGTGTACCTCCTTGGCAGGTATTAAATTAGATATATTATGTTGCTTTTTTTTTTACAGGTACATGATAATGAAGTTGTTTTTTAAGTAAGTTATAAAATTGTGAAAATTAATACATCATTAATGAGGTAATTAAGTTTTTATCAGAAGGTTTGCTGAGTGAGTTTGCTGGTTTATTTTCTGGGGTTTTTTTGGGGGGGTTGTATGTGTGTTTGATTCTGAATGTTAGGTAACTTTGGATTCATGTTGACATTATATGTTTTCTTACAGGGATGCAATATTAAAAAACATAACTGGCATTGTGCCTTTTATGGGGTATGCATTTGGCTGTTAGACCATCCTGAAATAAATGAAGTTAGGGGAAGGGTGCTTGCACTCACTCCTAAAAAGTCCTGGCAATGTTGATTTAAATATTGGCATACCTGAAGTTTTGGATGGTTTGATGTATCTGCATATCTCCATGGTTAATTATTGAAACTGAACCATTTGTGAAACAGTAGCAGTGGATAGTGGGTGCAGATGGTGGGTCTTATTCAAGACAATTCTTATATGCTTATAAATTTTCACCAAACTCCAATATAATTTATTACAAACATTATATCACTACACATTTAATCAGAGTAACACAGTTGTTAACTGCAGTATAAAACTCAAGATCGCAAATAGGATTATGCTGTTTTAAAATCAAGACCATTTTGATATAATTGAATAGAATTATTTTTGCACAATAATGTCTTGACTTCCTTCTTTTATTTTCATTTAGTATGCTTTAAAGATCTTTTTGCCAGAAGTCATTTCAAAAAAGCACAACATCTCAACTTACTAAATTCCTTTAACTTTATTCCACTCTCAGAAAATTTCTCATTTTGCCACTCTCTATTTGAAATCTACTTCCTACTATTTCTTACCCAGGAAAAGCAATTTTAATTCACATGCATTTTTAGTACACAACCGAGATAATCTTATACAAAGTTGAAGTTTGTGCTGTTAAAGCATTTGAAAACACTATTTAGAACAGAGACAAAGTTTTAAATTGTTTCTCTTTTTCTTTGCATTGAAGACAAATTTTCTCTTAAAATAGAATACTTGAACTAGATATTTTCAAATTTTAAGTTTATTTTTACCATGAATACATATTTAGCTTTCCTTGTAGTCTCTATTTCTATTTATAAATCATTTAGAACCTTTAACACACAAGTTTTCTAAGTTCAAAACTTTAAATAGCATTATATGGTAATTATCACCATTCCCAGATATTACTTGCCCTTAAGAGGGCAATAGCTGACTCTTCAGCTGTAGAAACAGTGGTAGTGGTAGACAGTAGATAGTAAGAGGGCTGGTAGATGCAGCACCAGTGGCAGCCTCAGTGACAGCAGCACTAGTGGCTACTGAGGTGCTAAAGCACAAGGCAAATACATTAATTTCAGAATCTAATCTTCAAATTTTGTTCTTGAAACAGGACAAATTCTTTTCCTCTTTTTATTCATTAAACCACATCCCTTCTGCAAAGAGCTTTCTAGATCTTCCCATCTCAGCACATTTTTTAAGTCCCAAGAAAGGGGTATCTCGGATTTTATATATGCCTAGCTTCAAGGAACTGTAACTTAATAGAGGGGGACCCTGTATCTTAATAGAGGGGGACCATGTAGACAAGCCACAGGCAATTCTCAGGAGCTCACCTGACAGCACCCCTCAAGGGATCTCAAAAACTAAGTTAAAGGGAGTTAATGTAAGCCTGTGGCTTAGTCTGTGTTTTCAAGGACCAGAATCTGAGATGCAAGTCTCTGTAAGACTGAACGTTAAACACTAACACAGGTATGAACTCAATCATATCCCATGGCTGGGGTTTTTAGTCCAAATCCTTCACTCATAGAAGCATTCATTCAATCATCCAGTTTAAAAACATTTCTAATTTTAAATTTCTGAATTAAGATCGGTGTTTTCTCCAACTCTCCTATCATTGGATAAGTGCCCTGGATCTACATCAAAGGTTCTCAAATCCGAGATATTTCCAACACAACTGTTACCAGATTAGTGTCACCTCTGTATTCACATCAGAAGTTCTTACCAAGGTAATCCTTACTGAACCTGAAGTTGAAATTTCATTTTGCAGAAGACTGTGAATGCAACCTCTAGATTCACCACAGAGAACTTTGAGCTGGGTGATCAAATCTGGACCAGTATTCAGAGGTGCACATATTTTGATCTGCAAATCAGCAGAGCACAGCTTCCGAATAGAATAGTTCCTACACACTATTGGAGTCATGTCAGCCAGTCTTGCTGGGGCCTCCAGAAATGTTAGGGGAAGTTCAAGGAACCAAGATTGCATTTCAAGGTGGGTAAAAGAGAAAGGAGTTTATTCACTTGAACTGAGAGTTTCAGTGATCCTGGCAACACACAGCTCTGACAAAAGGAAATCCAGTCCATTTTTGTATGTCTTTAAGTGTAGAAGTGAGCATGTAGAATTTCACAATAAAAAATTCAATTAAGGTTGAGGTAGCTTTGAAGAACAAAGGATTTTGCACTAAACTGTTTTTTTGTGTTTTTTTTTTTTTTTTCAATTTTTGTGCTCTGTTGGGTCTGGACTTTCTTGTGCTCAAAATTCTTCATCACCATACTTCACTGCCCATTATGTTTGTAAATCTCTACCAGTTTCCCTCATGTTCTCAGATTCTCATAAATATCCGTCACATCAATAAATTACTAAAAACCATGGAAGTCAAAATATTGATTGGCATCTATAAAGAATGTGATAGAATTAGACATACATGAAACTCACTTTCCCATGTTTCCTAAGTTCCACAGATCGTGGTGCCAACTCCCAAAAATCTTAGAAATTTTTCAAAAATATGTAGAACTACAGAAATATACAATTTTATAAATTATTATTAGTTAAATAAGTAATACATATGTATATAAAGCATTTAAAAAAGCAAAATTATAGATTTTAAGAATCAAATAGAAACTATTTGAAATGTTGAAATAAGATTACTTAAATTCAATAGAGCTGAAGTAGTAAGTTTTTATAGTTGAGCACATGGATAAAAGCATGTCTAATTACATATGCATATTTGAGTATTACTGAAATTAATCAGAAATGCTTGAATCAACATTTCTATATTTGAATCAGTTTTTAGAGCCATTAAATATTCTGGTCATACAACAAACCATTAGGAATCACAGAAATGAAGAAATCCTTTTCCTTGTCATTACATGTCTTAATGCTTTCTTTACTTCCTTATTCCTGAGGCTATAGATGAGAGGATTCAACATGGGGATCACCACTGTGTAGAAGACTGAAGCCACTTTGTCTTGATTGAGGGAGTAGCTGGAGCTAGGTTTGAGGTAGGTGTAGATGGCGGTGGAATAGAACAGACTTACAGCTGTCAAGTGGGAGGCACATGTGGACAATGCTTTGTGCCTCCCTTCCCCTGAGTGCATCCGAAAAATGGAGAAGAGAATGTAAGAGTAGGAGGTGAGAATAACAAGTAGAGTTCCTACCATATTTACACCAGCAAAAGTGGAGAAAATGCTTTCATTCAGCTGTGTGTCAGAACATGAGAGTCTAAAAAGTAGAGGACTATCACAGAAGAAATGATGGATGATTTTGGAACCACAGAAGGGCAAGTTGCTTACATAACTGGTGTTAACCATGGAGTTCAACAGACCTGCTGTAATAGCCCCCGCTGCCATTTTAAGGCAGACTGTGGGAGTCATAATCAAGGAGTAAAGTAGTGGGTTGCATATGGCCACATAGCGGTCATAGGCCATTAGCCCAAAGAGGATGCATTCTGTTGTGGCCATGGCTATAAAGAAGTACATCTGTAAGAAGCAGCCAGCAAAAGAGATCGTTTTCTTCTCTGATAATAAGTCTACCAGCATCTTTGGGGTGATAGTAGATGAGTAACACACATCCACGAAGGAAAGGTTAGCCAGGAAGAAATACATGGGAGTGTGAAGGTGGGAATCTATCCTTATTAAAAAGATCATTCCAACATTTCCCAGAATGGTAAGTGTGTAAATTACCAAGAAAATTACAAAGAAAATAATCTGAAGCTCCAGTGTGTCTGTTAATCCCAAAAGGATAAATTCAGTCACTGAAGTATAATTATTTCTGTCCATTTGTTATCAATATATATTTTCTTACTCTTATATTAACATTGATCATAACCTGAAGTGTGATATTTATGGTGCTTGAAAAGTGAACCTACACCATTGTTCTCATTACAATGTGCTCTCTCATCTTCATGTGGTAATAGAAACAGTACCTGTCTTTGCCAGAAGTGTCAGTGCCAAATCCTTAGAGCTTCCTTTCAGAATATTTCTTGCATATTCCATTATTTTCATGATCATTTGCTGTAGCTTTAAAAGATTGTTTTTAAATGTCAGAAAATTCAGTAAATATTTGAATTACCTTTTGTAAAAATTGTAGATACCTTCTGAATAAGAAGTGCATTGATGCACATTTGTTTCTTTATATAAAGAAAACCATGGAAAACCCTGGGGATTACAGTATAGATTTTAATTATCTCCTTTGAAGATAGTTTAAATCTCAAGAGTCAAGATTATCAAATGCAGGTCTATGGATTCTATGTAATTTGACAATTGCATCAGAAAGTGTCTCCTGATTTCTCAAACACTTAAAATTATTTGACATGGTAAATAAATTAACTGTTTTTATTGCCCCCATCTTTGGAATTCTAGCTTATTCTAAACAATTATATGGCTAATAATTCCAAAAAATGTCATAATTATTTTGTTGGTTCAGAACCAACAGAAACAAATAGTCAATCTTAGTCTATCTTCTCTTTCACTGTCATGTTGAAAATTCAATCATACTGTTGTATTATTAATAACTTTTCCCCTCTAAGTTGTAACCAAGCATCCATGAATCATCAGTTATTAGCAATTAAGACTTTTTCCAATTTAGAGAAAATCTATATAAAACTCTTCTGGTATAGATAAACACTCTATCTTGGTTAAGCAAGATTAAAATGCTTACCCTATAGAAAGATTAGCTCAGGGACTGAAAAACCTTTAAGCAAATTGTGCTGCTTTATCATTCCATCAACCCTATCTTTTGCTTTTTTCTGTGCTTTTAGCTTTGTCCCTCATTCTTGTATGACTCTCATAATTATCAACACTCATATTTGGTCACTTGGACCTAGATATTTAGACTAAATAAATAGAATGCAAAAGCCAGAGGCAGGGCTAACAAAATTGCTATTGACCATCAGTCAGTAGTTCAGGCTATTTTACAGTCAGTAGAGAGTATGTCTCATCTTTTCAGTTCTCTGCACTAGGTATTCTGTACTCCTGGATGGTATACTAACTGTTCTAATAAAAAGTGTTTTCCATAAAATACTTTTTCCTAATAACACTTTTTATAGCACTGTATGACATTTGACATGATAAATAAATGAACTGTTTACCCCCACATTCAATTCTATCTCTTCTTAAGTATGTGACATGATACATATCCATGAGCAATGTTACAGTTACCATGTACCACCATTCAGTGCTTTTTCCAACAACCTCCACCTGCTCTGTTGTCAGAATCTGACTTTTGCTTTGTTCTGTGGTCCATTTGATTTAGCTTTTGTGTGTTTGTTTTGTATTTTACAAATAATGAAACTATGAGACATTAATATTTTATCATCTGATTCATTTAATTTCAGAAAAAATATCTTTGAGATTCAGCCATGTTTTTTACAAATGCCAAGATCTCATCATTTTATTTTTTACTGCAGCTGATTCTGGTGCCTCTGGGAGGACGAGGAAGCACCAGGGATACAATTTAGTGCCTCACAGATGAGAGGTATAGAGTCTACTATTTCAGAAACAACCTAGTTCAAGATTTTATCCTTTTGTTTTTCAAATCTGGTTGTTTTCTATTATGTAGATACATAGTACTGTCCTTGTTCACTCACACATCAAATGGTATTTAGCTTGTTTTAATATCTCAGCTATTATGATTATGCATTTACATAGGGGAATTTTGTTTTTTAAATTAGTATGTTTGTATTCTTAAGTAGTTTCAATTTTATTTATGCAATATTTATTTACAAGATTGTAAATGTTTATATATTTTAGTGGTACACTATGACTATGACATGTTATCTACTTGTGGGGGTAATTCTGGGACATATGGATTAGCTGGTTTCCCAGGAGTTTAAGACTGCTGCATGGAGCTTTCTTTAAGCCATTTGCAGATCATGGCCTTTCCACTGTTCATCTTCATTCGACCCTAAAATGGATGGCTCAGAAGCAAAGAGTGACAAACAAGAAACCAGACAGTTATAGAAATGAGTGCATTTTAACCAGAGGTTGTTGAGCAGTTACTTGGATATTACTGAGCCAGCAAAGCTTCTTTTTTTCTGCTGCTTTCTATCCACTTTTATTGACCAGAGTTTAACATAAATCAACTGAGAGAGTTGACATAATCAAGGGTGCTTATGCTAATTAGCTTAGAAAAGAAGAAAGGAAAAAGTAAAGTAATTTTACAGGTATATGACATTAATTTCTCCACTCCTATTTGTTAAAAAAACATCCATGGATAGAGGAAATATTGGATAGTGACCAGCTGACTAAGTAATCTGTCAGAAAAGAGCTGTCAGGGAGATCATCATTTTCCGAGTGCCGAAGGGAGCAACCCAAAAATAAAAACAAAAGAAAGGGAAGTCTTTTTAGTAAAGGACTCTTAACTACTGTATCCTGCACACACTAGTCAGACATCAATTAATGGAATTTTACTTATCCCACCAGGTCCAATATCAGCCTTAGGAAAGTCCTGTGAGTAAGACTTTTCCCTTCTTGGGGTATGTGCCTGGGAGAATTTTTTTTTATTAAATACTTTATTTAAACTCCGTAATTAAAAACATAATTGTAACCAATATACCATGTTCAGTTTATCTGAAAGATCTTGGTAAATACTCTAGAGCAGTGTAAGGCAACTCAGAAAGAGAGTTATGCAAGTAAATATTGCAGTAGATGTTATAGCACATGCAGTGCTGAGGAGGCTGACACAGTGATAACAGTTTTGTTATTCAGTACCCTGAAGAAAGTGTTACTCCAGGCACTACTTTGAAGTTTTCAATCCCCGTTCAAGTGCCATTTTGTGGGGGTAATTCTGGAGCTCTATGGTTGGCTGGTTTCTGGGAATTCACGACTGCCACATGCGACTTGTTTTCAGCTGTTTGCAGATCATGATATTCATTCATGGTTCATGGTACATGGTTCATGTTCTTGCCGACTCTGGAATGGATGACTCAAAAGCAAGACGTGGTACAGAAAAAAAAAAAAAAAAAAAAAAAAACAGACAGGTTCATAGGAATGAGTACATTTCAGTCAGGGGTTGTTGAGCAGTTTCATAGTTATTACTGAGCTGACAACCTTCTTTCTTTTTTATTTTTATCTTTCTGTATTTCTTTCTTTCTATCTTTCTTTCTTTTTCTTTCTTTCTTTCTTCTTTTTCTTTCTTTCTTTCTTTCTTTCTTTCTTTCTTTCTTTCTTTCTTTCTTTCTTTCTTTCTTTCTTTCTTTCTTTCTTTCTTTCTTTCTTTCTTCCTTCCTTCCTTCCTTCCTTCCTTCCTTCCTTCCTTTCTTTTGAGATTTATTCATTTTGCTTCATATTTATGTATTTTATTCCTTTTGATTTCTGAGAACTTCATAATATGAGCATGCCATAATTTGATCACTCATTCACTTACCCATTCACTTATTTCCAGATTCTGACGATGATAAACAGAGCCTCAGCAAAACTTCTGTAAATATATTTTTTTCCTCCAGTAAATCACAAGCAGTATATTTGCTGGATATAAGGTAAATATAGCTTCACAGAAATTGCCAAAATGTTCTTCAAAGTGATTGGTATATACCTTCAAGGAAAGTATGAGGCACCAATATTACCTATTATTTAACACTATTTAGGATCATCAAGGTGCTTTTTTGAGTGTGTGTGTGTGTGTGTGTATATTTAAACAACTTTATTACATACATGATTGTGTTTGGGTTTCAGTTCTTTCTTTCTTTCTTCTTTCTTTTCTTTCTTCCTTTTACTTTCTTCTTTCTTTCTTTTCTTTTTATTTTTCTTTCTTTTTCCTTCTTTCTTTTTCTTCCTTTCTTTCCTTTTGTTCTTTCTTTTCTTCTTTTTCCATCTTTTTCTTCTTTAAGTTTGGTGGAATTAATGGTACTTGTGCTAATTAACTCAGAAAAGGTAAAAAAAAAGTAAAGTAATTTTCAGGTATATGACAACTTTACTAAAGTGAAAATACCTCTTATACCTTGTTTATTGGTTCTCTACCCATCCACATTTCAGTCCATTCTCCACTATTGTTTGGTCACCTCAGTTTTGTTACCAAAGTCAAAGACTTTGTTTTTTATTGGACATTTCTTTTCTCTTGTTCTCTATTTCTTTATGTACTACTAACTATGAGTTAATTCATTTCGTAATTATATTTGTCCTCTGCCTCATTTTAGTTAAAATTCTCTTTTCAAGTTTATCTATGTTGTAAAAAATCCCAAAATTTCATCTTCTTAGAGTTGAACACTACCTCAATGTTATGACTATATATACATATATAATATATATGCAAATATAATAAATGGAATGCTATTGTATAATAGAATAAAGGCAAATAGTACATTTTATACTACTATTATTAGGGGCTTGGTTGTTTCCGAATTATGTCTATTGTTAACTGTGTAATGATATATGTTTTATAGAAATATATGTTTGTAATTTGACATTATGTGTTCTTTTATCTTGATATCTAAGAGTAAAATTGCTGGATCTTGTATTATTTATATTATGAAGCTTCCATACTGTTTTCCATAGAAACTATAGAAATTTTAATTCATGAGAGCAATAGGTAAATAGAACAAGAGTTTTAAATAAATTTTATCCCAAATATGTAGGACAAATATATGACTCAATATTAATTTAACAAATATCTAACTTACATAATATGCAAATTTAAAATATTTCAGCACAGGGAAACAGATAAAATATAAATTCATGGAAAATATTAAAATTAATAAAGCAAAGCAAAGACTAGAGCTGATTCCATGACAGTATACTCCAAGGACGGAGAAACCCCATATCGCATAGGGCAAGTGAATTCCTTTTCGAATGACCCCAATATTTACTGTGCCAGGGCAGGAGGGAAAAAAAACAAAAATACAAAAAAACACAAAACCTTGGACATTTATATATATATATATATATATATATATAAATATATATACATACATATATATGTATATATATAACCTTCTGTTATTATTATTTTTATTTCCCTAGCTATTTTGGTCGATTTCTCTGTTTGGATGTGATTATTGAAATTGTTGTCCCCAATTATCCTTATTTTTTTTTCTCTTCCTTTCTTTTCTTTCAATATGTGCTACGCCATGTTTCTTATTTCAAGACCACGGCGTGTTTTTTTTGTTTGTTTTGTTTGTTTTTGTTTTTTGTTTGTTTTGTTTTGTTTTGTTTATCTGTCTTTTGTGGTGCTTATCGATATAGCTGGAGTCCTCACTGGATATTTGACACTTCTTTTGGTACTGGTGGAGTGTTTCACCTTCATTCTCTCATTCATTTCCCAAATCGATGATGAGAACCTCTAGAAGGATTCTGCCCATTTTCGGGGTATTAGACTTTTACCCCCAGTTTATTCATTTTCTCTTTTTCAGGCAAAACCACGCAACTTGAATTAGCTAGCCCTGCCCCCACTTACAGGGGGAAATAAGGGAGGCGTCAAGACCAAACTGATGCAAGACTACTAAGTAGTAGGTTAGATACAGAGGGGACCACATGTTCTAGACGCCTTGGGGGTGAGGGAAGAGGAAATGGGAGGTAGGACAAAAACGGAGGTGTAAGGAGGACAATTTAGGGATGGGAATCCCCCCTGATTTTATGTAAATATATACCTAAAATATTATTGTCAACAATATGTAAGCCACTATGATCAAAATAAAAATTATATTATTAAAATAAAAAAAATTTATAATTGCAAGTATTTTGCTGACCTCATAGGTACTTGCTAACATTTATCAGAAAATATGCTATCAAAATTTGAATGGATGCACACTGTCTTTATTATTCACACAGCAACTGCTATTTTTTTAGTAAGTACATGTTGAGATGAGATAAGTTAGAAAAGTTTGGAAATAAGGAAAATAGATTATACTGGGGGAACTCCACTATTAAATTCAATAAGAGGAGATCAAGCAGAGATAAACAATGTCACACAGAAGAAAGAGAAATATGTATAAGCCTATAAACCATCTTATAAAAATCAAAAAATGTGGGCATAAAAAATGAAAACTGTCAGTCAAATAAATTTGGAATAAAGTGAGAATAATAACTCAAATTCCAAAGTTAAAAAAAATAAATAAAAAAAAATTAATAAATAATTTTAATAAATAAGAAATAATAGTGTTGAGGTATGGAGAAAATAAAGAGCTGTAGAAACTTTATTTGTACCATTTTATTTGTCAGTTAGATAATTATATATTTTATTAACAGCAGTAAATATTAACAGTAGTAAATTCTTCATTCCATGTAATAAAGATTCCTATGTCAAAATTTGAGAATAAAATGGAATCTTAATTGGTTAAGGAGAAAGTATGTATGGAAAGCCTTATAAATGTTATTATATCTGTAATAATTATTTTCTTTCCATGTAGATATAAAAATTTATATGGGTTGGATATGTTTGATATGTTGACATATAGTCACAAAGAGAAATGTATTTTACCTTCTAAATGTGAGTATATATAATTAAATAATTAAAACTAGCACATTCTAAGTACAAAATAAAATACCTAGAGGTCTAATGTGTTCTAATTAACTGTGGTTATTATTTTAAGAAATTTTATGTCACAAAACTGAATTAACCTAGCAAGTTTTTTATAGTAAGATCTTTAATTGTTACCATCATAAAATTTTTACTAATCACAGTCTAAAACACTTTATCCAAAAGAGTCTACGGAAAAAGATTTTGACAAATATTCAGGATACAAACTTTAATGAAAATAAAAAAAAATAGATGAACAATTCTGAGGAACTCTATAGTTAAAAAATAAAGATGAAACATTTGTAGGTGACTAAATGAACTAATGAGAAAGAAGTTATATCTTAATAATTTTGATTATTTTATAAACTGTATAATAATAGTTGTAAATCTTTGCCTCTTTACATTTTTAAATACTTTTTAGATAAACTAATACATGACATTAACTGTAAAAATTAAAATTTTATTTTTTCCTGACACCCTTAGTAAGTATCTCATATTTCATGGTAATGCTTTTTGCATTGATCCAGAAAAAAATCTTCTTTAAAGTAAATAATTTAAAAACTGGTCATGTTACCAAGATTTGGCAAACTCAAATTAAAGTTTAGAAATTTTAAAAATTAGAATCCACTTCAACAAAAAAATAAATTTACTGTTTATTTAAAGGGTTTTAATCTATTATCATTATGTTATTCCCTTCATTTTTCCCTCACTGAGGGGAATCTCAATTAAAGATTAATCAAAGTCAAGCAGTGGAACCTGAATTTCATAATTTTGTACAATAGAACAACTAATGCCTATGAGAAATATCTGTTCATTGATTGTTACTATATTATTTATATCAAAGGGAGAATGCTACATAATTATAATGACTGCAAATTCAACAAAGATGAACTCTGACTCCAAAGAAACAAAAGTGAAAGCAAAACCACTGATCCCATAGAAACTATTTAAGCTCAACCCAAATTAAAGTAGTAAGCATTGGTAGAAAAATGAAACGTGATTTAAAATGTGTTTCAGTAACATGATTTTTAAAATGAAAATTGGATTTCAGTTCTCAATATTTTACTTGTTTTAATTTACTTATAAATGGAAATAAATCCTACCTGATACACTTGTTTTCTTTGAACTAATATTTCAGTTTTCTATTACATTGCAGTAATAAAGAATAGGGAACTTTTTTCTTTTTTTAATAAATGATACCTTTATTTAAACACAATGTTTACAAACATGATTGTAATTGGGTTTCAATCGTAAGAAGAATGCCTCCCTTTACCAGTGCAACATTCTCATCAACAATGTCCTCCATATCCCTAACCCCCTGCCTGTATTTGATACAGATTTTCTACACCCCTTACACATTGACATTGTTATGATATTTCTCAGTGCAGTTATTTCTCAAACTGTAGTCACCACTTTTTGTGGTGAGCTTTTTATGATGAGCCGGTCCTTCTGACCCTCATGTCTGGGAATTATTTCAGTAATGATATTTATTTTCTTAAAAAAAAACCCATAGATAAGTGAGACTATTCTCTATCTATCTATCTATCTATCTATCTATCTATCTATCTATCTATCTATCTATCTATCTATCTATCTATCTATCATCTATTTAACTATCCATCATCTATCTATCTATATATCTATATATCTCCCTATCTATCTCTCTCTGACTTATTTCACTCAGCATAATGGATTCCATGTACATCTATGTATAGGAAAATTTCATGACTTATCTCTTCTGACAGCTGCATAATATTCCATTATGTATATGTACCACAGTTTCTTTAGCCATTCATCTGTTGAAGGGCATCTTGGTTGTTTCCAGTCTAGTTATTGTAAATAGTAGTGCAATGAATATAGGTGTAAGAAAGGGATTTTTGTATTGTTTTTTTATTTCCTAAGGTATATCTCTAGGAGTGGTATACCTGGATCTTATGGGAGCTCAATTTCCAGTTCTTTGAGGAATTTTCATATTGTTTTCCATAGGGCTGGCATTTCCTCCAGCAGTGAATGAGAGTACCTTTCTCCCCACATCTCCACCAGCACTGATTGTTCTTGTTCTTTGTGATGTGTGCCAATCTCTGTGGCATGAGATAGTACCTCATTGTTGTTTTGATTTGCATCTCCCTGATGATTAGTGTTGTGGAACATTTTTTCATGTGCCTTTTGTTCATTTGTGTTTCTTCTTTGAGAAATTGTTCATTTCTTCTCCCCATTTTTTGGTGGGTTAGATGTTTTATTCTTGTTAAGTTCTGTCAGTACCTTATATATCTTAAATATAAGCCCCTTATCTGATGTGTATTTGGGTGAATAGCTGCTCTCATTCTGTGGGTGGCTTTTGTATCATAGGCATTATTTCTTTTTATATGCAGAAGTGTCTCAGCTTTATATAGTCACATCTGTTTATCTCTGCTTCAACGTTTTTGGAGAGTGTTTTTCTTCCTGGAAGATTTCTTTAGACTCCATGTCTTGGAGTGTTTTACCTACTTATTCTATATACCTTATGGTTTTGGGTCTGATATCAAGGTCTTTAATTTATTTGTATTTGACCTTTGTGCATGCTGTTAGATTGAAATCTGAGTTAATTATTCTTCAAGTGGCTGACCAGTTATCCCAAAACCACTTGTTGAATAAAGCTTTCCTTGCTCCATTTTGCATTCATTGCCCATTTATTAAAGATTAGCTGATTGTATGTCCGGGAAACATTCTCTGCATAGTCTATTCACATTAATGTCCCACAAAACTCAATAACTTGGAGTAAACTTAACTAAAGATGTGAAGGATCTATCCATAAAGAACTACAAAAGACTTTTAAGAAATAAAAGATGAAGCATGAAAATTGAGACACATAACCTGCTCATGTATTGGGAAAATTAACATAATTTAAATGTCAATAATCCCCAAAGCATTGTACATATTTAATGCAATCCCCCTAAGGATACCCATGACATTCTTTAAAGTGGATCAAACACTCCTGAAATTCATCTGGAACAATAGACACCTGCGAATAGCTAGAGCTACTCTTAGAAAATGGAATATGGGAGGCATCACTTTCCCCAACTTTATTCTTTTTGTTTGTTTTTTGGGCCACATCCATTTGATGCTCAGGGGTTACTCCTGGCTAAGCGCTCAGAAATCGCCCCTGGCTTGGGGGGACCATATGGTACGCCGGGGGATCGAACCGCAGTCCTTCCTTGGCTAGCGCTTGCAAGGTAGATACCTTACCTCTAGCTCCACCTCACAAGCCCCTTTCCCCAACTTTAAACTGTTTTACAAAGCTATAGTCATTAAAACAGCATGGTACTGGAATAAATACAGAGCAATGGAAGAGACTAAAGTATTTTTCTTGTTTCTTTGTGTATGTGTGTTCATACATGCATTCATGCATGCTTGAATGTGTGCATGTGTGTGTGAATACTTGTTGATATTTAGGGGTTACATTCTTCTCTGATCCTGATAATTATTCTTGCTCTTGGTTGTTCTGGGGAATTATGAGGCACCCTAGCCCTGGTTTCATCTGATTATTATAGGTCTCAGTACAGAGGAATGGAAAGAATACATGATAACTTTAATTACCAAGTTGTCAACATCCCAGCCCAGAGAGCAAAGTAATGGCTGCCTAAGTGTACAGAAACAATCAATATAAATCACTCACTAATATACCACATTTTTGATAGCTTCAAATAGATATTATTATTCTTATGGAATAAATCGTTCTAAAATTTTGAGAGTTATTTTTCAGGAATCTGTTTGTAAGGTATTTTTCTGGATAATTTTGGATATGCAGTTTAACCAGCTCAAGCTGACCAATATAGCCTTTAAATATTCAGAACAAATGTAAATTATCTGATGGTAATTATACTTTTATAATTATTTTTGTTATTTAATTTTCCAGTAAATAAAGGATAGAAACTTCTTTATATATACATATATATTTTTTATTTTGTTGTTGTTGTTGTTTTGGGGTCACACCCAGTAGCTCTCAGGGTAACTCCTGGCTTTACCCTCAGAAATCATTCCTAGCAGGCTCAGATGACCATATGGAATGCCAGGATTTGAACCACCATCCTTCTGCATCTAAGGAAAATGCCCTATCACTGTACTATCTCTCTGGCCCCAAAGGATTGACTCTTTAGGAAGTTAGTCATATTATATTTTCATTTACTATTATCATTCAATAATTTTAATATTGTCCATAGTTCCCTTTATGTTTTTTTTCTTTCCTCCAATTTCCAAATTCCCAAGATCTAAGAACTAATTTTGTCAAATGTTCTTACTTTTTTTTGCCTTGGAAATATCAAGATGCTATCTGTCATATATGTCATGGACATTTTAGCACTTTGCATAGTTCAAACTTTTATTTCAACAAATTATCTTTCTCATTCTAAGAAATAAACTTTGACAACACAGTGGTACACTAAATGTCCAGTATACTACATGGTCTCTAGATCATCACTAGTACTATTTCCTGAGCATAGAGTCAGGAGAAGCCCTGAGGATCACCTCTCCCAACCATCTAACCACAAAAAAAAGAGAGAGAGAGAGAAAGAGAGAGATAATGTTATGGACATCAAGTTATGGTGCTTCAATCTTCCTGACATGAATTTTCCTAAAAACTCTGAATTACAAACCTTTAAAGCAAATAAATGCATTTTGCCTTTCTAGTTGTTCATGAATGTTTGATTAATAATGAACATTAATTATTTTGCTCCACTCTAGAACTTAGAAAAATGATATTTTACTTTTGTACCCTGTATACTAATGCTTAATTATGAGCACTACAATTTTTAATCAAAAATTTATCCCTGGGGGCCAGAGCGGTGGGCAAAGTGGTAAGGCATCTGCCTTACTAGTGCTAGCCTAGGACAGAATGCTGTTCAATCCCTTGGTGTCCCATATGTTCCGCCAAGCCAGAAGTGATTACTGAGAGCATAGCCAGGAGTAACACCTGAGCATCACTGGATATGGCCCAAAAACCAAAAAAAAATTAATAATTATTGGCTTTTTTATGTGAAGCAAAATACATGTGATTGGTAGTATGGTTTGTAATGCAAACTTTTCCATGATGAGAATCTCAAATTTTACTAATTTATTTTTCTATCCATTTTCCAACTATTTTTAAAAATTTTTATGTGAGTATCCAATAGTGTTCTGCCAATTCTTTTTTCTGTTTTAACTCAGCAAAGTTGTTTTCCTCATTATTATCAAATGCAGTTTTTGGCAATTGTCCAAGGAAAGTCCAATTACTTGTGAACAAAGGATTGACAATGAAAACATAAAACGTAAGTTTTAATTATGGCATTAGTAAACAGAAGATGGTTGTTTTCTTACTTCCAAATATTTATTTCTATTTTCATATTGATACTAATAATTATGTAGGTTTGAATGGAAAATTGAGTTGGAAGAAATGCATGGTTCTGTAGAATTAAAGAAGAGAAACTGTTTTGAGGCAGTCCATTAATGTTAGTGTCAGTGGTTAATAATCTTGAAATGTAATAGTTTTTCTTTATTAAACTTTGAGATAACTTCTTTAATAATCTTCATCTCTAGGGACCGTGTTGTAACCTTTAAGAATCTTTCTAGCTTGCTCTTCCACTTTCTAGCCATATGGACCTGTTTTAATACTAATCAGTCAATGCTTAAG
Organism: Suncus etruscus; assembly: GCF_024139225.1. Lineage (NCBI taxonomy): Eukaryota > Metazoa > Chordata > Mammalia > Eulipotyphla > Soricidae > Suncus > Suncus etruscus. Next base: position 99,665,714 of record NC_064856.1, read on the forward strand.
AATAAATTTTAGGATTCAAAGTTGAGAAAAAGTTGAATGGAATTTCATCCACCAAACAAAAATTTCACAGGGATATGAGAGAGAATAATCTGTGTAAGATAGTTTAGATATCAGAAAGTAAAATGTTTTCAAAAATATATCCAGTAACAAATAGCATAGATGCCAACTAGCACAAATGGTTCAGGCAAGCATAGAATAAGACTGATTAGGGTTTTAGATGTAGGGACTACACAGGGAGAACACAATATTATACTGTCATAACTGTATATTTTATATTATATTATACTATATTTTCCTACTTAAACTATATTTTAAGGCTGCTTTCTAATGTCTATATAAAATATCCCAGCCTCTACACTTCATATAACTATTGAAACTTGATTTGCTTCCTGTCTTCATATTCTGTTAGCAGTAGTTCACCTGTTGAGAGCCTGGGGGAATCATGAGGAGTGATTTTTTATTGAATAAATGGCCTGACCCTGTTTACCACGTGCAAGGCAAACACCCTACACACTGTATTATTGCTCTGCAATAATAGTGAGGAATTTGGGTTACTGGGATTCATCTCAGTGATTTGATCTTGTACTTCACAATTCCTACTATGAATGCTTTCATGTATAAAGAACCTGTTAAATAATAAATGTCAAAAATAATTCATTTCAATTGGCATAATTAATTGATTCATACTGATGAACTTTTTATCAAAGATCTTACAGCAATGAAGACATAGGTTATTTTGTAGCTGTCTTCATTATAGTCAATTATGCAATTATTCTTCATCTTTCTCATTTAAAGTAAGTCTCTTAGACCATGCTACTGGAAAGAAGGTAATTGCCAATGAAAAATTCTCCTGAGATTGGGGATTATCTTGGGATATTATCCCATTTGTCCTAAACTAGACAATAAATACTCACCCTTTAGAAAGTGTATTTGTAAAATCTGGAGAGAATATTATCCTCTCCTGCAAAAATATTCTACTATTCAAAATTCTAGATGAATAGAAGGTAGGTAACTGATTCCTTAAAGTATCAACAAAATAGTCACCTAGTGTGACTATAACACAGATAATTGTTCTTAGATAAAATGCATCTTCACTGGTTGTTTAATATTTTAAGTTTGTGAGTATAGTAGATGAGGAATATTGTAAGGAAAATTGAATTCATTGCACTTTATGAAATTTATTGCCTGATTTTGTTCTTTATTATCATGAGAGATATAATAATTCTGCTTATTTTAGGATTTGAGAATATTTATTATCTATTTTATTTAGCTGCATAATGACATGAACTAAACTTTATTCAAATCAGAATTTCTATGGCTCCATTCCATTTTTAAGTATATGACTAATGGGTGCTTTTCCTAAAACTACCCACTTAGTGAAATTATCATGATGAATAAAAGAATTATTTTAAAAATTGTCATTATTTCACTGATATTTAGAACAACTAACAATATAATTTATTAATATATTACACACAAAATATTATAAATATTTTTATAAATTATGTAATTTAATTCCAGTTTCAACCTTCTGGAATATTATTATTATGAATAAACAAACCTAATATATTTAAGTATTCAAGATTTAAGTATTAAGGTTCAATGACTATTAAAATTGCAGAATATTAAAAATATAGGGAGGGTAAACTTAGGTTTGCTTTTCTCTATTTTGTATGTTTGATGTCATAGCTCAATTCTATTCAAATGAGAAAATTGAGGGTGTACTCTAATTTTTGTCTCTACTATGTTCTACTCTAGTGACTCAAATATCCACTTATAGGCACTTTTTAGAAACAAATAGTTTTGTCCCATGAAAGCCCTCTGAAAATCAGTGGGGCCCATTTTAGTTTAGAAATTATTTTGATTTCAGCTGAGTGTGACTCTTTAGTATAAGTGATATTGTCTGGGAAGCTGAGTTTTTTTTTATAATTGACTATAGAAACTCACTAGGTAGTTTTTCAGCTTTTATGAATATTCAAGAAGAAATAAGAATGCTACCTTAACTTTTTATGTTTATATGGTAAATTCAGGGCACCAACTTTGGTTACTGGAATTAAATTCATGTCAGTTATGTGTGCAAGGAAAATTTCTAATCTGCTGCACTATCTCTAGCCACAAACTTGCCTGATTTTTACAATTTATATTAATAATTACCAAAGAAATAGAAATATGGTTAATAAAACCTGATATGCACATCATTTATTTAGATAAGTCCATTGTAATAACAGATGAAATGACTTATAGACAGAACCAAAAATAGTGGAGCTTGTAGTAACTACAGAGAGCATTGTCCAAAAATCAAAGAAAGATAGAAAGGGCTATTTGTTCCCCTTCCAAGTTCTTTCTAGTGAGCAACTGAAATAATTAAAAATGATCAATTTACTTGTTTGAATTAATTATATTTAATATATTTCCATGAATTTACCTATCATATATCACTTAAATCTTTAAAAATACACAACTGCTTATCCATACATCTATATATATGAGAGAGAAAAATTACTTTATCAAGTTAAGCCAACTGTAAAAAGCAAGGCTAAGATTAAGCACAGTAATTCCCTACATAACTGCACTCTTAACTGTTATGTTAAACTGCCTGCCAAGATCTCAAATACACTTTCTTAAAATTATCAAATTTACCTGTGAGAGGTTGTTCTTTTCCCTTAAATTTTTTCTTAGTTCTCTGTAGAAAATGCCACTGAAGTGTGGTAATTATAGGAATTAATTTCCAAGACCTCTGCCAATTCTCATATTAGATCCTACCAGTTCAGCTAAAATGACTTCCTTCCAGCTTGGAAAGATCTAATTCCATCATGTAAAGTTCACAACTTGTACAATTACTGCATCTCAACACATACTGTGTGATATTCTCTGCTGTCAATGATGGCTTTCAATCATTGTAATGGTTTTAAATTATGTGATTAAAAAAACAATGATAAGCTAAGCACATTCCATAAAATGCCATATATGTGATTCTACTATTCTTTTGTTTTCTTAAAAGGGAAATTAAAGACATTCTCAGTTCAGCAATCACGGAAGTCAACTCAAGTGTTCTGATACCCTGTATTTTGGATGAGAGAAACAAGAAAACTAAGATGTTGGAGAGAAATTATACTCCACCAACTGAGTTTATATTTGTTGGATTCACAGATTATTTTCCTATTAGAGTAACCCTGTTCTTTATATTTATCATAGTATATATACTCACAGTAGTGGGAAATGTAGGTTTAATAATCCTAGTTAATACCAATTCAAGCCTTCAAACTCCTATGTATTATTTTCTCAGCAATCTGTCTTTCTTAGATATCAGCTATTCCACAGCAATTGCTCCTAAAATGTTGGTGAATTTCTTAGCATCCAAGAAAAGCATCTCTCTCTATGGCTGTGCATTACAAATGTATTTCTTTGCATGTTTTGCTGATGCTGAGTGCCTTATCTTGGCAGCAATGGCCTATGATCGCTATGCAGCCATCTGTAACCCATTGCTCTATTCTACACTGATGTCCAAGAAGGTCTGTATCTGCTTCATTGTTTTAGCCTATTGTAGTGGAGGCATGACTTCCATGGTACATGTCTGCCTCACTTTCAGACTGCCATTTTGTGGCTCCAATGTCGTTAATCATTTTTTCTGTGATATTCCACCTCTCTTGGCTTTATCATGTGCAGATACTCATCTCAATGAGCTTCTGCTCTTTGCTTTGTGTGGCTTCATCCAGACCAGCACTTTTGTGATCATATTTATCTCTTATTTCTGCATCCTTGTCACTGTCTTGAACATTAAGTCATCAGGAGGCAGAGGAAAAACTTTCTCCACCTGTGCTTCTCATCTTGTGGCTGTTGCCTTATTCTATGGAACTCTCCTATTTATGTACTTACGTCCCACCACCAGTTATTCCTTAGACACAGATAAGGTGGTTGCACTCTTTTACACTGTTGTCTTTCCTATGTGTAACCCAATAATATACAGCTTCAGAAACAAGGATGTCAAAAATGCCCTTAAGAAACTATTAGAAAGAAACCTGACAGTCAAATGACTAACATTCAAATCATTTAAGGATTGCTCAGGGTTACATTGATTACTTACGTCAACCATTCTAAAATTTTCGTTAGTTTCCAAATAAAAATATCATTTTCATCCTTTTTATTTCAAAATTATGTTGCCCTCTGTCAAGAATGATCTTCTCCAAATAATTCTACTATAAAATATTTAAAAATAAAATTATAGTCAATGTTATGATTAATATTCCCAAATGTGTTTTATGCATTGATTTATTTTCTCTTTTCATCATGTTGTATTGATGATATGTATTCATTTGTCAGTCAATTCATACTAGAATATTTTGGTAGTAGATATATATGTATATAAATATATTTATGAACATATATATAAGCTTATATATAGCACCTGCTATAGGTCAACTGCTTGTTAGATTGCTTTATGAATAAATGTATAAATTATATGGGTAAATATATAGTTTTCTTCAAATTAATAAACTAAAAATTTGCATTTATAGAATATTTACCATTTAGAGAAAATTTATTTTATCTATGGATAAATAATGGTCATTTTAAGATTCTCAAGGTATCAGATAAAAGGTACATAACAATAACAATCTTATTTCTAGGATATTGTGATTCTTTTTGTTTGTTTGTTTGTTTTGGGACCACATCTAGTGATGCTCATGGGTTACTCCTGGTTATGCACTCAGAAATTGCTCCTGGCTTGGGTAAACATATGGGCAGTCGGGGGATTGAATAGCTGTCTGCCCTAGGTTAGCAAATGCAAGGCAAATACCCTACCACTTGCACCACCATTCTGGATATTGTGATATTTTGATACTAATATCAAAACAGTTTGTCTTTCAAGTATACTAGTAATTACTCACTCATAGTAGGTACCTGATAAAATAAAGATGACCAAAACTAAAATTTTTCACATTATTAATGCTTATAGTGTGCCATCTTAGAGGTTTTATCTTCAAGACAGTTGAATAACTTATTCTATTATTTTGTTATATTAATTAACAAAGAAAATAAAGTGAAATAAAAGTATTTTTTCGAATAAATTTTGATGACTAAAGTATAATGTTTCTTTGTTCTCTTTTTCTTTTTTTGTCTTTACAAATTTAAAGGGCTGCATTTTACACTTGTGAGATTGTAACATTGTGCACTTTTTGTAATTAAAAAAATTAAGTGCTAGATTTCCTCTTTTGAGCATAAACCTGAAAATTAGACATGATATTAGACATCTCTACTAAAATGCATGGTTTTAAAATGAAAAATGTAATGAATTCATGCATGTAAAATTCTATCATAATTATTCTTTAAGAATTAGAATTGTATCTCTAAGAATGTTGTTATGTTTTTAAATAAAGATATTTTACATAGCAAATATTCAATTTACTTATTTTTACTCAATTTTATTGTTATTTTATCACTGTAGATGTTTTATTTGATTTTAATGCACTGATAAACATTTAATTCTTGAGTATTTAAGCTTTTAAAAATATCTCTGGGAGCTGGACAGATAGCATGGAGGTAAGGCACTTGCCTTGCATACAGAAGGACGGTGGTTCAAATCTCAGCATCCCATATGGTACCCCGAGCCTGCCAGGAGCGATTTCTGAGTGTAGAACCAGGAGTAACTCCTGAGCTCTGCCGGGTGTGACCCCAAACCATATATATATATATATATATATATATATATATATATATATATATATATATATATATATATATTTCTGGAATATTTCAAATATTTTAAGATATTCCAACAGCTAAAAAACTTAAACTCAATATTTAGCTTAATAACTTCTTTGTCCTATTAAAAATAGTGCATCAGAGTGCAGATTAAATTATTATTCATGTTTTTAATATTGTTTTATGGATTGCTTTGAATCATTATCTTAAGTTTTGTTTATATTTTCCTGTTAAAAATCATTGTTGGTGATAGTTGGAAATGATCACTCTGGGCAAGAAGTGATGTGCATGATATCCCTTTAATAACAATTTTGAAAATGCAGTGTCAATGAGGAGAAAAGAAAAAGAGAAAAATATATCTGTCACAGAAGCACATGGGGAGGAGGGTAAAAGAGAAACAGGGGACATTAGTGCTTGGAAAGGTTCATTGGTGAGGGGATGGATGTTAGAACATTGTATGATTGATTGAAACTAAATAAAGAAAAACTTTGTAACTGTGTATAAAAATCATTGCTGAAAATATCATGAAATAAGCTAGTAATCTATTCATTGTCTTAATGAATGTAAGTGATAGAAAATACAAAATTTAACTTTTAAGTCAAAATTTATGTAATTTAAGGATTCTTTTTATCTTCAAAAATGAATTAAATATATTTAATTGTATTGTATATAAACTATAATGTATCTGTAAGCTGTCAGATTTTCAAGAATTTACAAAGCATCAATTTCCTAAAAGCAGTCTTAACATCACTGGTATTTTTTTTTTTTGATTTATGGGCCACACCTGGTGACATTCGGGGGTAACTCCTGGCTATGGGCTCAGAAATTGCTCCTGGCTTGGGGGACCATTTGGGACACTTGGGGATCAAACCGCGGTCTGTCCTAGGCTAGCACGTTTAAGACAGACGCCTTATTGCTTTGTACCACCACTAGGCCCCATCACTGGTATTTTAAGCCCAAACATCTATATTATGGGGTGAAGAGTACGATATTATTTATTTTAGGACTTCTTTTGTTTTGTTTTGTTTAGGGCCACACCCGGTGGTGCTCAGAGGTTACTCCTGTCTATGCGCTCAGAAATCTCTCCTGGCTTGGGGGACCATATAGGACGCCGGAAACCGAACCGTGGTCCATCCTAGGCTAGCACGAGAAAGGCAGATACCTGATGACCTGCACCACTGCTCTGGCCCCCTATTTTAGAACTTCTAACAGCATGCTAGAATCTACTCAATAGACCTCTGTGGCATTCTCTATATTTATTTTAGTATAAAGTAAAAATATTTTTATCTAAGGAAATGTAGAGATATGTGAGATTAAATTCTTGTTCAAGGGAAACAGGCTTCTTCAAAGCTAAATATTAATTCTTCATATTTGTGGTCAACAAAATACATCCAAAAATTACTAACATAGCCCAAAGCAAAATTAGTCCTAAGTCAGTACCACTGAACTGTCTCAATAATATTTTCTTGTCCATTAGTCAGATTATATACAAAGAAATGAAGATATTCTAAGCAGGTCATAAATCAGAATAATAATTTAGAAATTACATCTCAGATATGATTTTTTAATTTTTTTCTGGATCATAATTTTGGACTCATGTCTAATAGCCACATGTAATAGAGAAACATCACATGATTTTAATAGAATCAACATATAAATGAATGTTTTATCATTTGAGCCATTTTGCTCAATGTAAAATAAATAAGTTAGGGTCATGACATTTAATGAAATTAATTTTCTACTTCAGTTTATGCTGAGAAACAGTACCTGAGAAGCTAAGTTCTCATTTAAGTTACAAAATAGAAAGTATAAGCAAAAAGTACACATAGAATTTTCTCAAAGTAATATCTGCAACTTAACACAGATGTTTCATTCTTCATTCTGTCCATAAGTAGTCTTTGCAATAATTCTATTTATTGCTTTTTATTGAGCATTAGACATCAGGGCAAATGCATTTATGACAGGTGTTTAGGTTTCTAGGAAAATTATATATTTAGAACATCTAATTTATTTCAAATAAATAAATTTATTAGTGGCTATTTTTCTCAAGCTTTACGAAATAGTTTCTTGTGTTTCTTAACACAAGAGTAGGGCGTTTGCCTTGCAAGTGGCCTATCCAGAATGGACAGTGGTTCGAATCCCGGCAACCCATATAATCCCCCGTGCCTGCCAGGAGTGATTTCTGAGCACAGAGCCAGGAGAAATCCTGAGAGCTAGGTGTGACCCAAAAACAAAGACAAAGAACAAACAAAAATGATAGTTTCTTAAGGCACATAATATACTCTTTTTCATGTTGCTATAGCAATTTGGAGTATTAAGTATTAATTAAGAATTTATGCTTTGTCCTATTTGGCTGCAAACTCTCTTAGGTATTGTGTAGAAATCATGTCATAATTCATTACTGACACATTGCTATTCTAATTAAAGTATATTTGTTCCATTGCCTTGTTTTATATGTACATATTTATAGTAATTATATACAAAAGATAAATTTAGGGGTTGAAATACATATAGTATATAAGGTAAGGCACTTACTTGCTTTACATGTAATCAGTCTGTGACTCTGATTTTATTTCCAGTCTCAAATAAGCTCTGTCCATCTCCAAGTATAAAAAAATAAAATTTAATAAACAAAAACAACTAAGAACAACAAAACCCTCAGAATTTTATGAAACTTTTCTTTCGTGTGTGTGTGTGTTTGTGTGTATGTGTGTCTGTGTTTTCAAAGAAAAATTTACTGATGCCATCCTCCTCTTCTGCTTGCTTGTTTTCCAGTCTACACAGTTTTTATGACCAATGATTATGGAGGAAAAAAATCACAAATATAGAGGCAATTTCAAGGGTATTGTTAAATCAGAAAATGATGATATCATTGCTGTTGTTGCTTTGTTTATGAAAATCACTGACTTAAGCTTCCATTAATAGGGAAGTACTCCAAAGATAGTTCCATATATTTCAATAAGGTGTTTATCTATAGATACATTAGGAGGTTCCTATTTGTTCCCCAGCACTATATGGTTGCTGGAGTACTGAACTGGAAATATTCAACTGGATATCTTGCATAAATCTAAAGATAGCTAACTCAAATTCTATTTTGATATTTTTGTTTAAAATACCTTGGTTTTAATAACTATTTGGAATGTTACTATTTTCTCTGTGGGTACTTTAAAGTCCCATTCTTAAATTTTAAATTTTTTCTATAGATGAATTCAACCCCCTAGGATCAGTACCAGCAAGATACTACAGAGGTTAAGGATTTTCCTTGGATGCTGTCAACCTGATTAGAATCCCAGCACTACATGTGGTTGATGTTGTGTATTATGTTGATAGATTTATGGATCTTAAACCATCCTTGCATTCCTGGGATGAAACTACTTGATCATAATGAATGATCTTCTTGATCTTCTTGATGAGGCCTTGAATCCTATTTGCCAAGATTTTGTTGAGGATCTTTGCATCTGTGTTCATCAGGGATATTGGTTTGTAATTTTCTTTTTTGGCAGCATTTCTGTCTGGTTTAGGTAACAAGGGAATCCAGATAGGAAAGGAAAAAGTCAAATTCTCACTGTTTGCAGATGACATATTACTCTACTTAGAAAACCCTAAAGACTCTAACAAAAAGCTTCTAGAAACAATAGCCTCATATAGCCAGGTGGCAGGCTACAAAATTAACACACAAAAATCAATGGCCTTTCTATACACCAATAATAATAGGGAAGAAATGGACATTAAGAAAACAACCCCATTCACAATAGTGCCACACAAACTCAAATATCTTGGAGACAACTCGACTAAAGATGTGAAGGACCTATACAAAGAAAACTATAAAACTCTGCTCCAAGAAATAAGAGAGGACACACAGAAATAGAAACACATATCCTGCTCATGGATTGGCAGGATTAACATAATTAAAATGGCAATACTCCCCAAAGCATTATACAGATTTAATATGATCCCTCTAAAGATACCCATGACATTCTTCAAAGAAGTGGATCATACACTTTTGAAATTCATTTGGAACAAAAAACACCCTCGAATAGCTAAAGCACTTCTAGGGTAAAGGAATATGGGAGGCATTACCTTCTCTAACTTTAAACTATATTACAAAGCAATACTTATCAAAACGACATGGTATTGTAATTAAGACAGACCCTCAGATCAATGGAATAGGCTTGAGTAATCAGAGAATGTTCCCAGACATACAATAACCTAATATTTGACAAAGGAGCAAGAAATCCTAAGTGGAGCAGGGAAAGCCTCTTCAACAAGTTTTGTTGGTGGAACTGGTTAGCCACTTGCATAAAAAGCAAACATAGACCCCTCAGTTAACATCATGCATGAAGGTAAAATCCATATGTATTAAAGACCTTGATACCATAAGGTATATAGAACAACACATAGGTAAAACACTCCATCACATTGAGACTAAAGGCATCTTCAAGGAGGAAACTGCACTTTCCAAACAAGTGGAAGCAGAGATAAACAGGTGGGAATACATTAAACTGAGAAGATTCTGCCCCTTAAAGGAAATAGTTCCCAGTATATAAGAGACACCACTGTTTGGGAGAAACTATTTACCCAATACCCATCAGATAAGGGGCTAATATCCAAAATATAAAGGGCACTGACAGAACTTTACAAGAAAAAAAATCTAATCTCATAAAAAAAATGGGGAGAAGAAATGGACAGCCACTTTGATATAAAAGAAATACAAATGGCCAAAAGGCACATGAGAAAATGCTCCTTATCACTAATCATCAGGGAGATGCAAGTCAAAACAACTATGAGATACCATCTCACACCACAGAGATTGGCGCACATTAATAAAGAAAGAGAATAATCAGTGCTGGCAGAAATATGTAGAGAAAGGAACTCTTTTTCACTGCTGGTGGGAATACTGGCTAGTCCAACCTTTATGGAAAGCGATATGGAGATTCCTCCAAAAACCAGAAATTGAGCTCCCATTTGATCTAGCTATTCTACTCCTAGGGATATACCCTAGGAACACAAGAATATAACACAAAAATCTCTTCTTCACACCTATATTTACTGCAGCACTATTCACAATAGCAGGCTCTGGAAACAACCAAGATGCCCTTCAACAGACGAATGGCTAAGGAAATTGTGGTACGTATAAACAATGGAATATTATGCAGCCATCAGGACAGATGAAGTCATGAAACTTTCCTAAACATGGATGTACATGGAATCTATCATGCTGAGTGAAATAAGTCAGAGGGAAAGAGATAGACGCAGAATAGTCTCACTCATTTATGGGTTTTAAGAAAAATGAAAGACATTTTTGCAAAAATTCTCAGAGGTAAAGAGAGGAGGGCTGGAACTTCCAGCTTACTTCATGAAATTCACCACAAAGAGTGGTGAGTGCAGTTAGAAAAATAACTACACTGAGAACTATCATAACCATGTGAATGAATGAGGGAACTGGAAAGCCTGTCTGGAGTACAGGTGGGGGTGCAGTGGGGTAGAGGGAGATTTGGGACATTGGTGATGGGAATGTTGCACTGGTGAAGGGGGGTGTTCTTTACATGACTGAAACCTAATCATAATCATGTTTTAATCAAGGTGTTTAAATAAAGAAATTATTTTAAAAGTTTCTTATCATTTTGAAAATTAAATTAAGAACCACAAATATTAGTACAGTTTCTATCTTAATATTAATTTCAGGATTAATTATTTTTATTGATATATAAGGTGTCTTATTTTATTTTGAGTTTTATTTAGGAAAATTTCTGGACTATACACATTATTATTGTTTATGTGGTCACAGTAGTCAACTTCCTTACAAGTTTAATCAAATGCATGAAGTTCAGTTGCTAAGTAACCACCTTTAGATATATAAGTACAGAGAAGAAAATCTTAATTAAAAGCAAATGCACTATTATTATTTTACTTAAAACTAGAGAATATACTACTGAATTTATATTAGTCACTATTATATACCATTTATATGTTTTGAGACCTGGCATCTAATCTTTTTAGGTTAAGGTAATTGTTCAGTATTCTATTTGTGGTGCCTGCTTACCCTTTATCTAAATTTAATGTAAGCATGCATGTATGTATATTCCACACCTTCAGTTATTTATACATAAACAAATGGCTTATAATTTCATATGATGATGCCCATTATTAATTCTATTTAAAATCACAGTTATGGAATAGAATATATAAAATATCATATTCAGCTTTTCAACTAATAGCTATTGCATAACTCAATATGTTATTTCTTAGACAATCTAAAGGTAAAGATAGAGATTTTGACTATAAAGATCTGAGGATTTTTTGCATGAGTTAGATACTGATATTTATCAAGTGAAATTAAATCCTGACCTTGATAAGTAAAAAAATAATAACAAAACAAAAGTACTTGATGTCTTTAATGTTAGGTGAGAATGAATATAAATAATAAATATAAGATTAGATTTTGAAGAATGCCAAACTAATAACTTTTCTTCTTTTATTCTGGAGGATGGGCTGATCCATATCCTAAAGGGTTAAGGTGCTATTCTTAACTTTGCTTTAGAATAACACCTGGTGGTTCGTTGAGAACCATGTTTTAATAGAATCCAAGCTGATGTCAACTGCATGCAAGAGAGATGCTCTGCACTCATATTGTATGCACTTTCTTCCTAAAAGTTTTATTTTATAATTGAATTGAGGTGCACATTATTCTTTTATACTATCATATTTCATAGTAAAAAAAACAACAAGAATTTTATTGCCCATTTTAACTTATGAATAAGGAATAAAAAATTCCAATAGTTGTCTTAGGTTTAGGTTCTTTTATATATATATATTTAAGCATCAGTCCTGGTAGTACTCAGGAGACCACATGCATGCTGAGGATAACATGCAATATTTCTCTGGCCGAAGGAGGATATATTTTTAATTCAATATCTATGGAGTTCTATGAACATGTGAAAATATAGATAACATATAAATTTTATCACATATATAGTAAATAAATTATGAATGCTACTCAATTAGTGTATCAAAATATTATCTACCTGAAGTTAGAATTGACTAGATTGCAAGGATTATATTATGATATATTTATCAAATAATTTTCCATAGCTGAGGAGAGCAGACTTGCTATTAATCATCTAATATCTTTTGAACTGAATATCAGTGATGCCTATTCATCAATGGCCTTTTATTATGCTGCTGATAAAAAGTTACCTTTTTTTATTCCATTCTTTGAAGACCAAGTTGTGGTAAAGAAGGAACATGCAAGACAGTTCCTACAATACCTAAAATGTCATGAAGCTGAAGTCTCCCTCCCAGTGATTCAGAGACCAGATATCATCAACTGGGGAACTGGCTCAGAAGCTATACAGACTATTGTGGACTTAGAGAAAGAGTTAAGAGTCACTTCTCAAAGATCTCCAAGACATGGCTCAGAAAAATGGCGAAGCTGATTTCACAAGTTCCTGGGAATATTCTTTATTAAGCAGATGAAGAATTTAAGGCTTCTGGATGATCAACTTTCATATCAGAAGGCAGTAGAAAAGTTAGCCCAGGAAAATGAGGAAAAAGCGCAGCTTCCAAAGCAAGACTCTTCTGAAAAGCCTTCCAAACTCTACAAGAGAAAGATTTAACCTATGAAGTAAATGCAAATCTGTCCTTTGTAGGAAGTCCCAATGTCTTTTGAAGATTTTGTGCTTCTTTATTGGATTACTTCATTACCTAGGGCGTGCCCTAATCATATCATTCGTGCATGTGAATAAATCTGTTTTGCTGATAAAAAATAATTTTCCATATATATTTGTTTGTGAGTCATTGATTGTCTTCAAAACTCTTTATCACACAGAAGTGACTATACACTGCCAATATGTTTTGCCATAACAAACAGTAATAAACATTTTCCATGAATTTTTATTCAAATTAGAGACACATTAAATATTTAGAAATATTTAAATATATGCTAGAAAATTGCATCATTTACTTTTAATATTGCCTCAAAAATTTTATAATATGCAATCATATTAAATTGACTTTATTTTAAAATTAAACTCATACTTTTATTTTTCTTCATAAGCTGTCAGCATAAAATTAAATTGGTACATGCATATGAATAAGTTATTTTATATTTAAGCCATTTCAAAATGTTTATTAACCAACTATTGTCAAGTTACCCACACAGCAATCAAATTAGCAATATCCCTACATTTATAGTTTAATTTGTGTTTTAAAATTGCTGAGTGTAGATAGTAAAAAAGTTCTTAAAAATTTGTAATTATGATGATATATATTAGCTAGATTATAGAGCTCATTCTTTTCCAGTGTGTGTAAGTTTTGAAACATTACACTTTAAACAAATATGTCATCTGTCAACTATATTTCAATTAAAATAAAAATATTGAGAATAAATTATTTAATTACATTAAGTGACTGTTAAATTACAAATTATCTTAATTACATTAGTATGGATTAAAATCATGTTAAAATGTGCTTCTATTTAAACAAAGTTCATAGATCACTGTTATAATCTGCTTTTTAAAATCATTTTCCTATAAAGTTAATTTTACATTTGTGAATTTAAATTTTTTCTTTAGTTTGCTTCATTAGCCTCTAAAGAGTTGTCATTTATTAAGGAATTAAACTATCTCAGTAATGTCAAATATCTTACCTTAAATGGCAGCATTTGTATGTCAGTGGAAACCTTTTGATTGGTATATAGTACTTTTAAATTGTGTTTTTGTTTTGTTTTGTTTTTTGACACTTTCCTTTTAAGAATTACAGCAGTGACTTCATAAATTATGAAGATATTAGTTTATGAAAACTGCCATTTTTACCTAACTTAAACATTAGTGGGAGTCCCTGTATTGATAATAGTATATCTACACTATCATTTATAGAGTTTAACCCATTTCTCCATAAATTATAAAACTATAAAATGTTTCTCTATAAGCTCCATAAACTATAAAACTATAAAATGTACAAGACAATATCATGAAATTCAACTATTTTTCTTTATCTCCCATTTCTTTTTAAATGTGCACATATTTTTATGTGTAGTTTCTCATACAAACTTTATTTTTGAGGTTGGGAGGTGGTCTACAACCTGCTATGTTCAGACATTATTCCTGACTATGTCCGGGGTTCACCCCCAATGGTGCTTAAGTTCAGGGGGCCATAAATAGTGCTGTTTTTAAAACTAGGTTAGCTTATTAGAAGGTGGCTGCTTTAACCTCTATATTAAATTCTGATTCTCTCACAATAATTAAATAAGAATATTAAGGTATCAGGAGTATGGTTTCCTGTGTTATCAGAATGTTTCTATTTACAGGAATTAAATTAATTCTGGATGGCTCATCATTAGAATATTTGAACACTTGTGGAAATAATATAAATATAATTGGAACACATTTTGTGGGTCCATGCAATTTATATATTCTCTGAATTGTGAAAGTATCCTGTTATTTTTGTTTTATGAAACCTATTTATTAAAAAAAGACCTAAAAAGGTAAAAAGTAAAGTATATTTTATCAATGCAAAAACAGAAATATTTAGGAAACAGTGATTGAAAATATCTGAAGCTCTGAAATTATTACTTTTCTCTGGAGGCGAGAGGATGTTAATTATACAACCTGTGGACATCTGAGATTTCTATCTACAATCTGGGTATAATTTAAGTCACCATAGGAAAACGAACCCTGAAAAACAAAACTCTACCTCAGTCACAAGTTCTTCAAAAACCAGAGAACTTGGACTTCACTAGATACTGGACTTACTTTATTTGTGAGTTTATCTGTGAGTTCAGTTTTAAATCTGTTTATAATGTGGCAATGCAAACTTATCTTTAATTCTTGATATTTTTGTATTCACTACCCAAATGAAAATAATGTTATTAGTTAATAATATGATTTTATATTGTTGCCTCCAAATATAGAAAACCATTTGCTAACCTATGTTCTACCTTTCAAAACTTATTTTATTTATGAAAAAAGCAATATTTACATAATCTTTTGGTGTAGATTGATGTGCATATTAATTGCATTAATATATCTTATATAATAAACTTTAAGCTTTTTTCATATTTATGGAAAAAATTTTAAAATGGAATTTCTAAGAACTGTAACTTTGGTCATAACTGTGGTTCAAATAAATAATCTCTTTCAAGTGTATGTCTGAAAACTTGAACTTTATGATTAGGTAATAATATTTGACAGTCATTTTTATTTTCTTTAGTTTTGACCATAATCTAATTGTAACAAAACTGGGTATAGAGATACTTAATTCTGCTAAATAACTATAAATTTTCTGCTATAAGATGCTTCTTTCCATTCTAATTTTAGTGTGTTTGAGTAAAGTCATCCTTAAATCAATGTGTTTTTTAAAAATAGACTGAACTTCTATCCCATGATTATTATTAATATTTTTTGTTTGGGGTCACACCCAGAATCCTGGCTATGGCTTAGAAATTGCTCCTAACTTGGGGGACCATATGGGACGCCTGGGATCAAACCCTGGTCTGTCCTGGGTCAGCCATGTGCAAGGCAAACACCCTAAAGCTGTGCTATTGCTCTGGCTGATACCCCATTATTATTTAAGTTAATGTGTACTAGTTAATTTGTTTTGTCTTAAAAATAGTTCTAATATAAACTATACTTATATGTGATTTTATAAACTACATGTAGATACTTGCACTTACAGATAAATCATATTTCATATAACTAGTTTTGTGTTTATACATAATACTCCATATTTATGTGTAATAATGGAAATAACAATTTACTATAGAACATAGTTATTTAAAATGGATTCATTCATAAATACTTTGTAAATGGAGCCAGAGCAGCGGCTCAAGTGGTAGGGCATTTGCCTTGCATGTGCTAATCTAGGACAGACCGCTGTTTAATCTCTCAGCATCCCATATGGTCCCCCAATCCAGGAGCAATTTCTGAGCAATTAGCCAGGAGTAACTCCTGAGCATCACTGGGTGTGACCCAAAACCCAAAAATAAATAAATACTTTCTAAATATTATCTTATTATATGGGCAAGTGTCTATGAGACTACACAGTGAAATGTTTATTTTTAAAACAAATATAGCCCAACAATATCAAGAACCCTTTTGTAAAAACCGTTAAGTCTCCAATAAGACTATACCTTGGTTTTATTATTCACCTAAATGAAAATGTTTTTAATTTTGTGACATTTCTCAAATATCATACCTTCAAGTCCTTCAAGTATAACATTCAGCATTGGTAGTCAGATATTGACTCTGAAGAGAGTCATATAATAGATATCCAAAGTCATAAATTATACAAAATATACTGTGAAGTTTCATGTTTTTCACAAAATAGTTTTACCCATTTTGTTCATGCATTTCAAAAGGAGAAAATGCATTTGAGTCTAAATTAGTATATAAAAGTCCATGTATTTTTTTAAATATAATTGATACTTTTTAATTTTGTAAAGAAAGTTATCTTTGGGGCCGGCGAGGTGGCGCTAGAGGTAAGGTGTCTGCCTTGCAAGCGCTAGCATAGGACGGATGGCGGTTCGATCCCCCGGTGCCCCATATGGTGCCCCCAAGCCAGAAGCTACTTCTGAGCGCATAGCCAGGAGTAACCCCTGAGCATCAAACGGGTGTGGCCCAAAAACCAAAAAAAAAAAAAAAAAAAAAAAAAGAAAGTTATCTTTGATCAGGACAAAGCACTAATTGTAGCAAAAACCATGCATTTCCCCAGAGCATGAACTATACTGTAATATTACTGTTATAATAGGATAAGTACATAGCATACCTTGAATTTTCATAAAACTTTATTTCTGAAATTACTGCTTTTATTATGAGCTCAATAAACAAACCAATATTAAAAATATATTGTTTGGGGCTGGAGAGATAGCATGGAGGTGGGTCATTTATGCCTTGCATGCAGAAGGAAGGTGGTTCAAATTCCAGCATCCCATATGGTTCCCCATGAGTACCAGGGGCTATTTCTGAGTGCAGAGCCAGGAGTAAACCCTGAACACTGCCAGGTGTAACCCAAACACCAAAAAAAGTATTGTTTATTTAACTAAATTACACTTGGTTTCCTCCTACCATACCTCTCTCTGTTTTTGTGTTCGTATTATGACATGCCCATCTTTATCATGCATAAGGTAATTTTTACATGTGAAAACTGATACTGACTAGTTGAAAGTAATTTATTTTCCCATATTTCTCTAAGTGGTAAATATAAATATTATACAAATTCTGGTTGACTGGATCAGTATAATGTAACATATTCTGAATCTAGCACTTTAACAGCAAAGTAGTTACAACATAATCCCTTGAGGTGTTATTAACATTACATTTCACAGCTTTCGAGGAGAAAAAAATAGCCAATAGGAAACATTAATACAAATAGTACTTAGATTCTAATTTTAAAAAATTGGTTCTAGTTTAGAAAAGAATAATTTTATATAATATTTTATTTAGCAAAAACACCCACTGCTCTTTTAAATAAAGTATTATCTTTTACTTGGATATATTAAGGTGAGTTCACTGTGCTGCCTAAGACAACTGATGCAAAATTATTTATAGGATCTAATTAATAGTTTCAATCAGTGAGAAATTCAAGCTCATTCATATAATGAGCATATTGCTTTTGACTCAGAGATACTTGAAATTTATTTTTCAAGATCTCAGTAGAAATCACGTTTTTTCTTAGCACTATAATCCATGCAGCCTTTTTGACATCTTCTGTATTTTTCCCAATCTCTTACATGAAAGTTTGTGTTCTAAGATGTCAGTTTTAGAAATTTTTGACATTTGACAAAATTTGACAATTTATTTTGACAATATGAAAATAAGTGCAGAAGAGATAGTACAGCACATAGGACATTTGCCTTGCTTGTGACAAACTTTGGTTTGAAACCCAGCATTACATAACCAAGTACAATCATAAGTAATTCCTAAATGCAGAGCCAGGAATAATACCTGAGCATTGCCAAATATAGCCCACAGACAAACAAAAATAATATGAGACTAATCGCAAAAGTAGGGATCCTGCCATATCATTCTACTCATACTCCTTAAATTTAATCTTGGCATTCTCTTTATTAGACATAATATCAAAGTTTGCTTACTTTATTTTCTTAAGAAAATGTGACTTCTTTGAAAGAATGAAATGTTCTCATCTAATGCTAATAGAATAACACTTGTAACACAGAAAAGAATACAAATTTAATAACATACAATTAGTTATGAATTCGTTTATTAATATTAAATATAATTGTAAAAACATTGTATAGAAATAGTTTAAAGAAACCCCGGCAAAACCAAGTGTCTGCATATACTTTTAAAGATAGAACAGATGGGTCCAGAGAGATAAAGCACAATGCTTGCTTATGGCCAAACCACAGGGTTCAATCTCCAGCACTCCATACTGTCCCCTGAACACTTTGAGGAGGAATTCCTGGTTCCTGCAGAACCAGGTGTAATTCTGAACATAATCAGGTATTTTCTACACCCCAAAATAAATAATTAAAAGTAGACCAGAATGCCATTTTAGTATGTCATATTCAATCATGTCTTGCTTCTCTATAAAAGTTGCATTTGTGGTTTTAATGTTGATGCAAACAAGGATTATAAAGGATAAAAAGTTATGCAAATGCAAGAGAGAAATGTATTCATGTTAAATATTACTTCAATATTTTGTTAGTTTTAAGGCTTGAAATACAAGCATAAAACATTTCACTTTTCTCAAAGTTCTACTCTTTAGGAAGAGACCACAGTCATTAATCTTCTAAATGGGAAATCTGAGCAGGTAAAAGACTCGTGAATACTATAGCTTGAATCAAAAATTTGGGTATGAGGTGTGTTCTGGTTGTGAATCATAATATACTCAATTGCTAGATTATTCTTTTTTCAGATTATTCTTATATAATTTTTTATTCTTTTTCCATTTTTAATGTGGCATCTAATATGCAAGGGATAAACTACCTCTCTAAAATAACAGTCTCTAAATATATTAATTTATAGATGTAAACCACTGAGACTTATCTCTTTACTTTTACTAATTACAGGCTAAATGCCAGTGTTCTATATTGAAGTGGATTACAGACCATGAAAGAAATAATCAATTTTTGTATCTGAGTGGCCTGATCATCTTTCAACAAATAAAGAGTTACATAAACCTGAATCCATGGCAGGCTGGAATCATACAGGAGTGAAGGAATTTCTTCTGGTAGGTTTAACTGAAAACCCTGACCTGCAGATCCCTCTCTTTCTGATTTTCTTTTTTATATACTTCATTACTCTGGTAGGTAATTGGGGGATGATCATCTTGATCCGGTTAAATGTGCAGCTCCATACTCCAATGTACTTCTTTCTCAGCAACCTCTCTTTTTGTGATATTTGCTATTCAACGGTCTTTGCTCCTAAGATGTTGATTAATTTCTTATCAAAGCACAGGTCCAGCACATTTTATGGTTGTGTTTTCCAGAGTTTCTTTTTTGCTGTCTATGTAACCACAGAGGGCATCCTCCTGGCTATGATGGCTTATGACCGGTATGTGGCAATAGCTAATCCTTTAATGTATACAGTAATAATGACCCAGGGGGTTTGTATTCAGATGGTCCTTGCATCTTACTTAGGTGGACTCATTAACTCATTGACACATACAATCGGACTGCTCCGACTGGACTTCTGTGGTCCTAACATTGTGAATCACTATTTTTGTGACATCCCCCCACTCTTGAAGCTGTCTTGCTCAGATGCCCATAACAATGAGATGCTACTTTTAATATTCTCTGGGGTTATTGCGATGTTCACTTTTATTGTCATCATGGTCTCTTATATCCGGATCATCATTGCCATCCAGAGAATCCGCTCTGCTGAAGGGAGGCGCAAAGCCTTCTCCACTTGTGTCTCCCATCTGACTGCTGTGACCTTATTCTATGGGTCTGTGACTTTCAGTTATATTCAGCCAAGCTCTCAATATTCCCTGGAACAGGAGAAGGTCTCTGCTGTGTTTTACACATTGGTAATTCCCATGCTAAACCCACTGATTTATAGCCTGAGAAATAAGGATGTGAAAGATGCAGCAAAAAGGACAATAAGGTGGAAGTCAACATCCACTTGACCCAAACAGGTTTTTTTCTCATTTAGCATTAAGCTGAAAATAATAAACTTTCTTTCAAACTCTACCACAAATACAATCAAGAATATTCATAGTATCTGAAACTTGAGTATTAAATTTCAAGCAAAGACAGAAAATCACTCTAATTTTAAACTTATTGTGACATTTTTATATTATTTTTGCAGATAAGATGTTGGAACTTATTACAATTTTCATATCAATTTTAAAAGGGCTTCACTATAACAGTAAAAGAATCTTGTATTCCTTAGACCCAAGAAGTCTCCAGTAGTAACTATCAAATGCTTTAACTTAGAGGAATAAAGAAATGTTTTTTTCATATGTTTTTTTAATGATCAATACTTGTCCTAATATTGGCATCATTAAGCTAAATATAGATGTCTTCAAATTTTATTTAATATGTTTCTCATATTTGGGAAAAATGGTTTAGGAAAAACTCACTCTTTTTATTTTTAATATAATTTTTATTTTGATCATAGTGGCTTACATATTGTTGACAATAATGTTTTAGGTACATATTTACATAAAATCAGGGGGATTCCCATCACCTATTTGTCCTCCCTACACCTCCGTTCTTGTCCTACTTCCCATATCCTCCTCCCTCACCCCAGGGGCTGCTAGAATATGTGGTCCCCTCTGTACCTAGCTTACTATTTAGTAGTCTTACACCTGTTTGGTCTTGGTATCTCCCTTATTTCCCCCTTTAACTGGGAGGCAGGACTAGATAGTTTAAGTTATGTGTTTTTTTGGAAGAAGAGAAAAGTATTAAACTGGGGTGAAAATCAAATATGCCGAAAATGGGCAGAATCCTTCTAGAGGCTTCATCATCGGTTTGAGAGACAAAGGGAAAAAAAAGAAGGTGAAACACCCCAACAGTAGAAAAAGAAGTGTCAAATAAAATATCCAGTGAGCACTCCAACAATAAAGATAAGCACTACAAAAAGCCATGGTCTTGAGACAAAAAACAAGGCAGAGCACATAAAGAAAAGAAAAGAAGAAAAAAAAATACATAAATGGAGACAACAACTTCAATAACCACACCAAAACAAAGAAATCGACAAAAAGTAGATAGGTAAATTAAAAAAGACAAAATAAATAAATAATAAATAAATAAACAAAATAATATATAAAAATAAAAATTGGAAAAACACTCTTAATTGAAGTTTATATATACAATATATTTAAATTCTATATCTTTATTTTTTCAATTACTTTTAATTAAAACATAAAGGTATTTATAAAACTGTTAAGGAGCAAGAAAATAAGTTCATTTAATTTATTTTCTGGAGTATATAAAGATAAAATATATATGATTTTGTCTCTAGCACAGGTATTTAAGCAAAAGCAGTAGAAAAAAACATGTGCCAAAATACTTGGGATCATATTAATTAAGGTTCATTAGTAACACATACTTTCATTCTCTTATTGGCTAGTAAATATTGCCCTAAATAAATGGCAAGTTCAACATTTTAGAAAAATTATTATAATTTCAGTGTTAATGATATTAGAATATGACGACAGAAAGATAATTAAGCTGCAGAGAAAAATATATGGCAGGTAAAGCGTATTGTGGTTTAGTAAATGAGAAGGAACAGAGTGAAGACACAGATAAAGAAAATCTTTCCCCCAAATTTTAGACATTTTTAGATTTTTTTAGAAGAATAGCTGGACACAACTAAAATATTTTCTAACTTTCTTAATTAGTAAAATAATTTTTTTAAAAGAAGAAAAATAATAAGATTCTGCTGGTCAATGAAAGTTCTAAAGGAAGAACATTCTGGGAAGATAGATTACCAAGAACAATGTTAGAAAGGCAGGAAGTTTCTAAAATATTTTAAAATAAAAAAGGGGGGGCCTGAGCGATAGCACAGCAATAGGGCATTTAACTTTTATGTGGCCCATCTACTATGGACCTGGTTTAATATGTGGTGTTCCCAAGCCTGCCAGGAGCAATTTCTGAGTGCATAGCTAAAAGTAACTCTTGAATATCACTGTATGTGGCCCAGAAACCGAAAAAAAGAAAATAAATTAAATAAAATAACAAAATATTATAACTAAATGGATATCACTAAGCCTGAGCGGAGGAGCTAGAGATAAGGCCTCTGCCTTGCAAGCACTAGCCTGGGACCTACAGCGGGTCAATCCCAGGCGGCTTATATGGTACCCCCAAGCCAGGAGTGATTTCTGAGTGCATAGCCAGGAGTAACCCCTGAGCATCAATGGATGTGGCACAAAACAAACAAACAAACAAAAAATCTAAGAGGAAAGAATAGTAAGGTAGTTGAAAATGCTGTCTGAAAAAAAAGGGTACAGATATATAGGATAAACCTAGGGCAGGAAGAAGTGAAGTGTCAAGTGATGGAAGTAATGACATAATCTAATTTAGTAATTAACAGACTTGCTTTGACTGTTTTTAAAAATTAGACAGTTGATAATAATAATTTATAATAAAGCAAAGCTAAAAGCAGCTGTGTAGTCAGGAGACTGGTACAAGATCCCAGTCTGTTACGTCAAATTTTCCATAGAGGGCTGGATAATAGCAGTAGGATGTTTGCCTTGCATGCAGCTGACCTGAAATGAACCAGGGTTTCATTTTCAGCATTCAGTGTGGTACCCTGAGCCTGTCAGGAGTTATTTCTGAGCGCAGAAGCAGGAAGAACTTCTGAGCACTGATGGATATGGCTTCAAAACAAACAAATTTCTATATTTCCATAGAGAGACTCAAAATAAATATAAGTTAAAGTTATAGATTTTTATGTTAGTCATGGCAGGAAGTAAAGAAAATTAGTAAAACATTGAATCCAAGATTTTTTAGATGAGCAAATAAATAAATGTAACAACATAATTAGAAAACCTATGCACACAGCTAAACAGATTTAGATCTACTGTAACCCATATGTATTCCCAAATCCATCAGGAATAAACCTGCCTGAACACAGAGATAGGATTAAATAAATCAAGATCACTATTGCTCATGCTCCAAAAATTTAAACAAGAAATAAAAATTATATTATATAGTATGTTTTTACTTGCACATCAATGTGCATATGTGTATGTGTATATGTCTGTATGTAGAAATATACGTGTGTATTTTTCAAGAACATTCATACTTACAAAGTTGAATAAGAAAGCGAATTAAAGGTCTTTCCGTTGTCTGTCTGTCTGTCTGTCTCCTTCTCTATATAAAACGTATATACATATATATAAAGATGGTGTATTCTAAAGCTACCGAAGTGTAGATTATGCTTAAGTATGGTAAAGCAAAAGTGTTTTACCTACAGAAAGTCAAATTGAGCCAAAGAAATAACCAGAGGAACATCAGATGAGGCACCAGCCTTGCATGTAGTTGATGTAACTTTGATCTTCGCACCACATATGATCCCAAAGTCCTATCAGGAATAATCCTTGACCAAGGCCAGTTCTAAATAAAAGGTATGGACAAGCTAAGGGAAGAGTATCAAAAATGCAAAGAGAAGCTCTAATTGAATTTCAATATAAGTCATTATGTAGAGTATTAATTTGCTGCCGTTATATATTACAGCATAATTTCAGTTGAAACATTGTTTACCACATCACAAATTATAAAACAGTATTGCCTATATTACTTCAGCAACTATTACTACTTATTACAAGTTTGTGTTCTTTAACACTGCCAATTAGTATAAACTTTTGATGCTGTACTAAGCAATACAAATATTACAAATGACAACCCACTACAAAGAGTATCTACAAAGACACTATTTCAGATCTACAAAGATCACCCATTGACATCTCTAAGGAAAAATAATAGTGGGACTTCAAGTAGATAATATTTGGTGCTCTAATATATCAGTCTTCTTTCTGCTATTAAAGCTTCTCTTCAAGGTAGGCCTGGTTCAATTCTCACATGATAAATTGCATTATATAGACATAGGTTTCATACAACAGGAGATGAAGGAGATGGGGTATGTAGCATCTCTTAGAAACTTATATAGACCACAGAAATAAAGTTTATTATTCTTGTTCTTGGAGAGTAGCTAATAACTCAGAACTTTTGTCATAATTTCAATCCTCTTGAAAACCAGGCAAAATGATCTTCAATATTCTTCCAAGCATAAGGATATTCAGAATCTTGAGATTCGGACTTAACTGAAATGACTGTGAAATCTCTTTTACTATCAAAGTTCTGGGTTTATAAATTACTTTGGTGAGGCTGGCATTTACCACAGGCCACCACAAGGGCAATGAGACATATGCTGTGATTTGAAAATGATAGACATTTTAGGAAAATGCTATATTCACTCTCCAAAGCAGTTTTTTTTTTAAATTAATTTTATATAGCGGTTCATGTGTGGGTTGAGGAAAGGAAAGGAGGGAGGAATAAGTCTTATACAGTAAGCTGGGGGACTAGGTGATGAGGTTCCTTAGCAGGAATTATCGAGATGTAGTATGAAGAAAACACTTAGTATACAACCTAGAGATGTCTATAAGCATAACAGTGGGAAATCCATTGATATGCAAAAATGAATATCAGATAAAATTCTAAATGATTCTAGCACTGGCCCATTCACTCCTAGAAGAGAAGCTCCAACAACAGTGGCAGAAAAGCCTGTGATATGATCATAGACCACTAAATAGCTCAAGTTTTTCCTTGAGAATAACCTAGAAACACACTTAATCTACTTAGAAAGCCCTAAATGGTGAGGAAATATTATGGGAAAACTATATAAAAATAACTGCAAAGGCAAGTGGAGTGCATTTACTCTTTTGGGATTCACCCTTATCTCAGGTTCAAATCTTGTGATTTTTGCCCTCAAGCTCTCTTCCCTCTGAAGAAGCTAATATTCTTTATTAAACATTTTTTTCTATTTTGGGGTCACACTCAGCAGTGTCCAGGGTATACTCCTGATTTTTGTGCTCAGAAGTCACTCCTGGCAGGCTCAGGGAACCATATGGGATGCCTGCATTGGAACCTGGGTCAGTCCTATTTTGGCTGTGTGCAAGGAAAACACCTTTCCTCTGTGCTACCACTCCAGCCCTCTTAAAGATTCTTTTTCACTTCTTTCTCTTCAAGTTTTCTAAATAATTATATTTTTTGAGCCACCATCCAGCCTCATTTTTTTCAAACAACTATATTCTTTTTTAATTAATATCTTTATGTATACACCTTGATTACAAATATAATTGCAGTTGGGTTACAGTCATATAATGAACACCCCCCTTCACCAGCATTCTCATCACCAATGTCACAAATCTCCCCTCCTGCCCACCCTCACCCCCACTCACACCTGTACTCAAGACAGGCTTTCTACTTTCCTCATTCACTCACATATTTATAATAGTTCTCTGACTCTGCTGTGTCTCTGAAGCATGGCATTCATCTTGGGCCTTCTCTCTGCTGGCTTCGGCCTGGCCTGAAAATTTTGATCCTCTTATGCATTCTTCCCTGTGGGCTCGCTTTCTCCTAAGGTGAGTCTTCCCACCTACAAAGGGTGGAGACAGAGTAGCTCCACTTGCTTTGTGGCCGTGCACTCCACCTAGTTGATGAATACCACAAAACACATAGAGAAGTCCACAATACAAGTGTGACAATGAGGAAACAATGCATGATGACACCAGGCATAGAGAATAAATTAGCAGCTAAAAGAGACCCCCCGGAAAAGCACCCCAAGACATCCTAGCCACAATGATGAATGCCACAGATAGAGACAGAATACTGAAAGCAGCAAAATAAAAAAGAAAAATTATATTCAAGAAAGCATCCTTGAGATTTATAGAAAACCTGTCACAAGAAACACTCAAAACCAGAAGGCAGTGGTGGGACATAGTGACAAAACTCATTGAAATAAATGCTTCCCTAGAATACTGAACCCAGCAAAACTCATTTTCAGGTTTGAAGGAATTATACATAACTTCATGGATAAACAGCCACTCAGAAACTTTACAGACTCAAAACCAGCCTTAAAAGAAAAACTGAAAGGTCTTCTTTAAGACAAGAATAAGCAACAGACACACCAAACTTCTACACAAAGATGGCACTAAATCCCATAACAATTATTTCTCTAAATGTCAATGGACTAAATGCTCCAGTTAAGAGACACAGAGTGACTAAATGAATCAAATCTTCTGCTGCCTATAAGAAATACACCTGAGGGCCCGGAGAGATAGCACAGTTGCATTTGCCTTGCAAGCAGCCGATCCAGGACCAAAGGTGGTTGATTTGAATCCCGGTGTCCCATATGGTCCCCCCTGATTGCCAGGAGGTATTTCTGAGCAGACAACCAGGAGTAACCCCTGAGCACCACCGGGTGTGGCCCAAAAACCAAAAAAAAAAAAAAAAAGAAAGAAAGAAAGAAATACACCTGAATAGTCAGAACAAACAAAGACTCAAAATCAAAGGCTGGAGGAAAATCATTCAAACAAACAACACCCTTAAAAAAGCTGGAATGGCCATTCTAATATCAGATGACACAAACTTTACACTCAGAAAAGTTGTAAGAGACAAAGATGGACATTTTGTACTAATCAAAGTATATGTACAGCAGAAAAATCAGTTTCCTAAACATATATGCACCCAATGAAGGACCAACAATGTATTTAATATAATTGTTGACAAATCTGAAAATAGATATCAATAACGAAACAATATTGTGGGAGACTTTAACACTGCACTGTCACCACTTAATAGGTCAAACAGACTGACACCCAACAAAAATAAACTAGCTTTGAAAAGAGAAATGGAAGATAATAGGCTAGTAAATATATATAGGGCACTCCTCGCATTAAATCTGTACAATGCTTTGGAGAGTATTGCCATTTTAATGATGTTAATCCTGCCTCTTCAAGGTAGGCCTGGTTCAATTCTCACATGATAAATTGCAATATATAAACATAGGTTTCATACAACAGGAGATGAATGAGATGGCATATGTAGCATCTCTTAGAAAATTATATAGACCATAGAAATGAAGTTTATTATTCTTGTTCTTGGAGAGCACCTAATGTCTCAGAACCTTTGCCAGAATTTAAATCCTCTTGAAAACCAGGCACAATAATCTTCAATATTCTTCCAAAGCATAAAGATATTCAGATTCTAAAGATTCAGACATAACTGAAATGACTGTGAAATCTCCTTTACTATCGAGATGCAGGGTTTATAAACTTCTTTGGTGAGGCTGGCATTTACCACAAGGCCACCACAAGGCCAGTGGATTCAATGAGACATTTTTGTTACTATTTGAAAATAATAGATATTTTAAGCAAAGGGCTATATTCACTCTCCAAAGGATTTTTAAAAAATGAATTTTATGCAATGGTTCATGTGTGGGTTGAGAAAAGGAAAGGAGATAGGAAGAAGCTTATACAGTCATACAAGCTGGGGGGCTAGGTGATAAGTTTCTTTAGCAGGAATTATCAAGATGTGGAATAAACATCCAGACATATCTAAAAGTATGACAACCCAGACATATCTAAAAGTATGACAGTGGGAAAACTATTGATATTCAGAAATGAATGCCAGATAAAATTTTAACTGATTCTAGCACTGGCCCATTCACTCTGAGAAGAAAATTTCCAACAACAGGGGCGAAATAGCCTGTGATATTATTATAAACCACTAAAATAGCTCAGTTTTTTCCTTGGGAATATCCTAGAAACACATTTAATCTACTTAATAAGCCCTGAATGGTGAGGAGATATTATGGGAAAACTATATAAAAAAACTTCAAAGGCAAGTGGAGTGCATTTACACGTTTAGAATTCACCCACATCTCAGGTTCAAATCTTGTGACAGATGCCCTCAAGCTCTCTCCCCTCTGGAGAAGCTAATATTCTTTCTTAAAGTTTCATTTTATTATTATTATTTTTGGGTCACACTCAACAACACTCAGGGGTTATTCCTGGCTCTGTGCTCAGAAATCGCTCCTCACAGGCTCAGAGGATCATATGGGATGCCTGCATTAGAACTGGAGTCTGTCTTGTGTTGGCTGCATGCAAGGCAAACGTCTTACCTCTGTGCTACCATTCTAGCCCTTTTAGACATTCTTTTTCACCTCTTTTTCAAGTTTCTTTAATAATGATACTATTCTTCACTATTGTCTTTTTTTTAAAAAAATTTATTTCCCCATGAGGGCACGAGCCCATACAGAAGTCTAGTAACATCTTGGATGTCTGATTTTATTTTCCTCTTCCTTTCTAGCCTGACTCTATGGCTCCTTGAGAATTCCCTGTTATAGCTAGCTCCTTCATTATGGTGATCACATGAACTTCAGATTCAGTCAGATGAATGTCCAGACTGCTGGAATGTTGGCATCGACACTTGAAAGTTGATAATGGTAGCCTTTACCAGTATGAAACTTAAGCCTTATTTTTTATCCATATACAAGTCCCATAACCATTATTAGGGCATATCATACTGAACAAATGCTAATGAAAGATATTACTAGTATAAACACTGAGTCTATAATCCTCTGTCACACATAAACATATCTACAGGAAGATTAAGGTGGATTGAGCAGAAAAGCGATAGTGCTCTCTCTCTCTCTCTCTCTCTCTCTCTCTCTCTCTCTCTCTCTCTCTCTCTCTCTCTCTAACCAAGAGTCAGTTGACCTGTAACATTTTCTGATTCACCAGGAAACCATTAGTAGGTTATTTCATACAAAAACATCTTTGCAAAATGTTTTGGCATATCTCTAATGACAACACATATCTCTCTAGTGTGACAAAAACTGGGAAAAGTGATTTAATAAGTATAAAGTTCCAGCTTGCAAAATGTAGACCTTATAAAAATCAACAGTAAATAGTGCTTTCGTGGAGAACAATATTGCATTGAATATATAAACATTTTAGATGATGAGTTTTGTATTAAATGTTTCTACAAGAATATGCAAAAGGCAAAAAGAAAATTAGACATAATTAGACATACATATGGCCCTGTGGAAGATATTGGTAGGTTCACAGATATATGTATCAATGTGTTCTAAATTATTAAACTGAATATATCATTTTTGTATCTTCTGATATATCAACTATATCTCAATAAACTATTTATCATAATCTCTGATTAAATTTTGTTCTTTCTCAAGCCACATAAAATATAACTAGTTGGAAAGAAAATGTAGAGCATAAAATACATCATTTAATGACCTATGACTGAAAAAGTTCAGATGGTGCTAATAATTGGTTAATGAACTCATGTTTGTGCATTATATCATAGCAAAGTTAACTGGAATCATATAAATTATAAATCAAAGTGGAATTTAATATAAAAGATGTGACAATGAATAGTTTTATAAATTATAATTATTTAAATAAAAAATTAAAATGACAAAAATGTCAACTGACATATATATATAAAAAAAGTCAAATTATTAAATGAAGATTGTAATGTATACTTGTAATTAATAAAATGCAATTTATGGTTTACCTATAGTGATGTTAGGAGTCTTCATGCCCATTTTTGCAGTGCTGGAGTATCAGAGCAGGAGTTAAACTCTGAATTTTGTATATGTATGACATAACTCTACCACTTAGATCTATCTCACTGGCCCCCAATTAATAGCTATTATATTGTAAGGCAAAATATTTATCATTAATTTTATGGGTTTATATTAAATATATGCTTTAAAATAAGTTAGCATATTTTAAAGTAAAATATATTAATATAGTGTAAATATTCAATTTAGAAAATAAAATATAATTTGAATATATTTTGAACATTTTTATATAATATGAGAGATGTGGCTAAGTATCTGACTCAAGTGGTACAATTATATGTGCAAGAAACTAGGCTTGATTCCCAAAACTCTGTAATCCTTCAAGACCCCATTAAAGTTAAATAAAAAAATTGATAGGTAACCCATATAAATAAGTCCAAGAATGCTTGATGTTATAGAGAAAATAATAAATTTAATTATATTTATTTTGAAAATTTTGATTTAGAGTGAAAATATAATACAAAGTCTCTGAAAATATTTTATTTCTATATATCCATGTGTGTAAATGCAAAAATATAAAGCCACATTAAAATATACATCTTGTGAAATAATAAAGTCAGAACTAAACAGAAATAAGAAAAATTGGCATATAACAATAAATAACAAAATATTTCAAACCAAAGATTTAAAAAGTTAAAAGTTCATCAATTTCATCAATAATCAGGTAAAAGAAAATAAAGTCTACAAAACACCATTAAAATCTAATGAGAGATTAAATGGTAAAAACATTAAAATTAATCAAGTATAAGGTCCAAACCAATAGCAAAGCAGCAAGGGTATTTGCCTTGCATTGTATATGGTCCCCAAGCACTGTCAGGAATAAAACGTGAGTGGAGTGCCAGGAGTATTTCCTGAGCATAGTTAGGTATATCCCTCCCCACAAATAAAAGAAAAATATCATGTTCCATTGAAGTAGTTTTTACTCCTTGCTTTGTGTGTAGGGATCACTCTTGCCAGACATTGCATATCAGATATATGGAATATAGTAAATAAAATCAGTGTTAGCCATATGTAAGGCATGCACTGTATCCAATGAATATTTCTCTAATTCCAGAAATGATCTTTAGATAACCAGCATTGAACAGATATTGTCATAAACCGTTACAACTAAATATACAAAATATAGGTCTCTGTGGTGTCCTATATATTACAAGATATACAAAGGAATAAAACGATTTATCCTTAGGTGCATGAAAAAAAATCAGCCATCAGATACTCTCTGAGGGACTGGATTGAATAGCACAGTAGTAGGATATTTGCCTTGCTTATTGCCAACCAGGGATGGACCCAGGTTCCATCCCTGGCTTCCTATATGGTCTCCTGAGCCTGCCAGGTGCAATTTCTGAGATCAGAGTAGAGTAATCCCAAAGCACAGGTGGGTGTGACTCCAAACCTAAGTAAATAAATAAATAAAAATAAATAAATAAAAATAAGTAACCTCTGAGTAATATAAAATGCTGAGGAAAAGTTAAAAAAAAACTTTAAAAACACAGTATGAGAGAAGAGTATCAAATAACTAAAAATTAAATAAAATAAATAAATTAAATAAAAATAATAAATTAAATAAAATAATGGCAATAAATGCTAAAGAAACTTTAACTAGTTGAATAAAATAAATGATTAAAAATAACATATGGGGTGTGTCTTTCTGGCCAGAGTTGTGGATAAGACAGACTCTGCTGGGCCCCTTAAGCTCGGCAGACATTTTGGGCCTTCCCTGGACTTGCATCAACCTGGAAACTTCTCTGGCATTCATCCTGTGAAGGCTTGCCTCGGCTAAGGTGAGTGTTTCTGGGCTGGAGTTGCAGATAAAGCTGACTCTGCTGGTCCCCTTAAGCCCACCTATAAGGGATAGAAGCAGAGAAGCATGGCTGCTCCGCTTTGCTTCATGGCCACGCACTCTACCTAGCCAATGAATACCACCACAACATGTAGAAAAACCCAGAGCATAAGCGTGACGCAGACCAACTTCAGCTATAGAGAATGAAGATGGAAACTCTGATGACCCAACAATGGCCAACCACCTAAACAGTTTTTCAGAAATGGAGTTTAGAGAAGAAATATGGAGGTTGCTCACAAAACTCAAAGAAAGTATAAATCAGAACACTAATAAATATCGAGAATATAAATATAGAAATCAAAAAAACTCCAAACTGAAATATCAGGTCAAATACCAGGTCTGAAAAACTCAGTAGACGAATTGAAGAACATAATGGATGAGCTTTCCAATAGGTTAAAAGCAGCTGAGGATAGAATTAGTGCGCTGGAAGATGAGATGCAAAACAACTTTACACAGCAGAAGAGCTTGGAAAAAAAAGCCTTAAATCAAAGGATCAGACAATGGAAAAGTTACTCAAAGAATATGAGCAGATGAAAATAGAAGTCTATGATAAGCTCAACAGAAACAACTTTAGAATCGTTGGAGTCCCAGAGACCCAGGAAGAAAATCTCCAGGAAGAATCAATAGTCAAGAACATCATCACAGAGAAACTACCAGAGCTAAAGAAAACATGTAACCAAATCCTGCATGCCCGAAGAGTACCAGCTAAAAAAGACCCAGGAGAAACACCCCAAGACACATCCTAGTCACAATGATAAATCCCACAGACAGAGATAGAATACTGCAAGCAGCAAGATCGAAAAGGGAAATTACGGGGCCGGAGAGATAGCATGGAGGTAAGGCGTTTGCCTTTCATGCAGGAGGTCATCAGTTCGAATCCTGGCATCCCATATGGTCCCCTGTGCCTGCCAGGAGCAATTTCTGAGCCTGGAGCCAGGAATAACCCCTGAGCACTGCTGGGTGTGACCCACAAAAAAAAAAAAAAAAAAAAAAAGAAAAGGGAAATTACATTCCAGGGAGCATCCTTGAAATTTACAGCAGACATGTTACCAGAAACACTCATGGTGGGATATAGTGACAAAACTCAATGAAATAAATGTTTTGCCAAGAATACTGCACCCAGGAAAACTCACTTTCAGGTTTGAAGGAAGTATACATGGCTTCACAGATAAACAACAACTCAAAAACTTTATAGACTCAAAACCAGCCTTAAAAGAAAAACTGAAAGATCTATTCTAAAGATAAGACAGAACAAAAAACATGCCAAACTTGTACACAAAGATGGCAATAAATCCCATGACAATTATTTCCCTCAATGTCAATGGACTAAATGCACCTGTTAAGAGGCACAGAGTGGCGAAATGGATCAAAAAACTGAAGCCAACCTTCTGCTGCCTACAAGAAACACACCTGAATAGTCAGAATAAACATAGACTCAAAATAAAAGGCTGAAGAAAAATCATTCAAGCAAACAACACTCTTAAAAAAGTGGGGGTGGCCACACTAATATCAGATGACACAAACTTTATACTCAGAAAAGTTGTAAGGGACAAAGATGGATATTATGTACTAATCAAGGGATTTGTACAGCAGGAAGAAATCACTCTCCTAAACATATATGCACCCAATGAGGGACCAGCAAAGTATTTAATACAATTGTTGACAAATCTGAAGAAGGATATCAATAATAACACAATAAGTGTGGGAGACCTCAACACAGGTTTGTCAACACTTGATAGGTCAACCAAATGGAAACCCAACAAAAATATACTAGACCTGAAAAGAGAAATGAAGAAAGAGGCCTAGTAGATATATATAGGACAATCCAGCCTCAGAAACCTGAATATGTGGGGAGCCTAGCTAATGAAACCTAGAACATAGGACACCTCAGTAATTCCTAATCTGGTCACCCACGTGACCAAAGGCGCCCATGCCTTGAGAACAAAGGAAATAGACAAATAATAAAGTAATTCAAAGCAGCTCAATACATCCAGCCAGAAAGAAAAATATAGAGCCACTTGTCTTTGTGTTAGCAAAAGGTTACTAGGATTACAGCTGATGTTTTATTTGTGCTTGCTGAGTGGAATTTGTGGGACTCTGTTTGGATCTTGTGTTTTCTATATAAACTCTCTTAGTATAAACATGTGCTCAGGTCTACCTCTTTGCCCCTCCCTATTACCTGCCCCCAGCTTATGCTAATGAGTGCTCACAGTTGTAATTGGTGGAAAACTTGTAACACCCTCTGACGTATTTCAGCCCTTAAAAGCTGATTCTCCCCGACAATAAATCCTTTTTTCAACAGCATGCGTTGTCTTGAAGGCTTCTTTTACTAATTTCTCTAGTTCTTCTTTACAGGTCGGTTCTGCTCGAATGAACCCACTAATAACTAGCAACCTTCATTTTCACACCCCCGCGGGTCGGGGGGTCTCCCACAGGAGGTTGCATGGATACACATTTTTTTCCAATGTACATGGGTCATTCTCCAGGATAGACCACATACTGACACATAAAACATACCTCCATAAAATCAAAAAGATAGAAATTTTGCAGGCTACCTTTGCTGACCACAAGGCTCTGAAGTTAGATGTAAATTACAAAGGGACACAGAAAAAAAATTTAACACCTGGAAATTAAACAGCCTACTACTGAACAACCAGTGGGTCCTAGATGAAATCAAAAAAAAATCAAAAATTTCCTGGAAAAAAATGACAATGAAAACACAAACTATCAGAACTTATGGGATACAGCAAAAGCAGTACTGAGAGGAAAATTTATAGCTTTGCAAACACATCAGGAAGGAAGAAGGAGCATACATGAATAGCTTAATGACTCAGCTTATAGAATTAGAAAATGATCAACAAAAGAAACTAAAAATAGGGAGACAGAAGGAAATAACAAAGCTGAGAGCAGAAATCAATAAAATGGAAACCCAAAAAACAATCCGAAAGATCATCGAAAGCAGAAGTTGGTTCTTTGAAAAAAATAAACAAGATTGATAGACAATTGGCAAAATTCAAAGCAAAAGGGAGAGAGAAAATTGATAATGCGTATTAGAAATGAAAAGGGGGAGATCACTACAGATACTGCAGAGATTCAAAGGGTATTCAGAGAATACTTTGAGAAACTATGCCACTAAATATGAGAACCTGGAAGAAATGGATAAATTTTTGAATTCATATAAACTTCCATGGTTGAATAAAAAAGATATAGCATATCTAAACACCCCCATCACTACTGAGGAAATTAAAACCGTAATCAAAAATTTGCCCAAAAACAAAAGCCTAGGCCCTGGTGTATTCACGAATGAATTCTTTCAAACCTTTCAAGAGGAACTACTACCAATCCTGGCCAGGCTCTTTTATGAAATTGAAAAAACAGAAACACTTCCAAATAGCTTTTATGAAGCCAACATCACCTTAATACCAAAACCCGATAGAGATGCTGCCAAAAAAGCAAATTACAGACCAATATCCCTGATGAACACAGATGCAAATATCCTCAACAAAATCCTGGCGAACAGGATCCAGTGCCTCATCAAGAAGATCATTCACTTTGATCAAGTAGGTTTCATCCCAGGAATGCAAGGCTGGTTTAACATTTGTAAAACTATCAACATAATACACAACATCAACAACAAGAAAAATAAAAACCACATGGTCATATCAATAAATGCAGATAAAACATTTTATACGGTTCAACACCCATTCTTGATGAAAACTCTCAGCAAGATAGGAATAAAAGTAACCATTAGCAATATAGTTAAAGCCATCTACCAGAAGCCAGTGGCAAATATTATCCTCAATGGAGATAAACTAAAATCCTTCCCTCTAAATTCTGGTACAAGACAAGCTGTCCTCTCTCACTACTCCTATTCAACATAGTACTGGAATTACTGGCTATAGTGATTAGGCAAGAAAAAGATATCAAGGGAATACAGATAGGAAAGGAAGAAGTCAAGCTCTCACTGTTTTCAGATGACATGATACTCTGCTTAGAAACCCTAAAGACTCTACCAAAAAAGCTTCTAGAAATAATAGATTTATATAGCAAAGCTACAAAATTAACACACAAAAATCAATGGCCTTTTTATACACTAATAATAATAGGGAAGAAATGGACATTACGAGAACAATCTCATTCACATTAGTGCCACACAAACTCAAATATCTTGGAGTCAACCTGACTAAAGATGTGAATGATCTATACGAAAACAACTATAAAACACTGCTCCAAGAAATAAGAGAGGACACGCGAAAATGGAAACACATACCTTGCTCATGGATTGGCAGGATCAACATCATTATAATGGCAATACTTCCAAAAGCATTGTACAGATTTAACTCGATTCCTCTAAAGATACCCATGACATTCTTCAAAGAAGTGGATCAGGCACTTTTGAAATTCATTTGGAACAATAAACAACCTCAAATAGCTAAAGCACTCCTTGGGAAAAGGAATATGGGAAGCATTACTTTCCCCAAGTTTAAGCTGTATTACAAGGCAGTAGTTATAAAAACAGCATGGTATTGGAATAAACACAGACCCTCAGATCAGTGGAATAGGCTTGAGTACTCAGAGAAGGTTCCTCAGACATACAACCACCTAGTTTTTGATAAAGGAGCAATAAATCCTAAATGGAGCAAGGAAAGCCTATTCAACAAGTGGTGTTAGCACAACTGGTTAGCCACTTGCAAAAAAGCAAACTCAGACCCCCAGCTAACACCATGTACAAAGGTAAAATCCAAATGGATTAAAGACCTTGATATCAGATCTGAAACTATAAGGTATATAGAACAACATGTAGGTGAAACACTCCAGGACATTGAGACTAAAGGCATCTTTAAGGAGGAGATAGCATTTTCCAAACAAGTGGAAGCAGAGATAAACAGATGGGACTATATTCAGCTGAGAAGTTTCTGCATCTCAAAGGAAATAGTGCTCAGAATACAAAGGCCACCCACTGAGTGAGAGAAATTATTCACCCAATACTCATCAGATAAAAGACTAATATCCAAAATTTACAAGGTACTGTCAGAACTATACAAGAAAAAAACAACTAACCCCATCAAAAAATGGGGAGAAGAAATAAACAGATATTTTGAAAAAGAAGAAAGGCAAATGGCCAAAAGGCAAATGAAAAGATGCTCAACATCACTAATCATCAGTGATATGCAAATCAAAACTACTATGAGGTACCACCTCACGCCACTGAGATTGGCACACATCACAAAAAAGGAAAACAAGCAGTGCTGGCGGGGATGTGGAGAGAAAGAAACTCTTTTTCACTTCTGATGGGAATGCCGTCTAGTACAACCTTTATGGAAAGCGATATGGAGATTCCTTCACAAACTAGAAATTGAGCTTCCATACGATCCAGCTATACCACTCCTAGGAATATACCCTAAGAACACAAAAATACAATACAAAAATCCCTTCCTTACACCTATATTCATTGCAATGCTATTTACAATAGCCAGACTCTGGAAACAACCAAGATGCCCTTCAACAGATGAGTGGCTAAAGAAACTGTGGTACATATACACAATGGAATACTATGCAGCCGTCAGAAGAGATGAAGTCATGAAATTTTCCTATACATGGATGTACATGGAATCTATTATGCTGAGTGAAGTAAGTCAGAGGGAGAGAGAAAGACACAGAATGGTTTCACTCATCTATGCACTTTAAGAAAAATGAAGACATTTTTAACAGTATCTCAGAGACAAGAGAGATGTGGGCTGGTCGGTGCAGCTCATGACATGAAGCTCATCACATAGAGTGATGAGTGCAGTTGGAGAGATGACTACACTGAGAACTATCATAACAATGTTAATGAATGAGGGAAGTAGAAAGCCTGTCTCGAGTACAGGTGTGGGGGTGGGGAAGAGGAAGATCTGGGAAATTGGTGGTGGGAATGTTGCACTGGTGAAGAAGGGTGTTCTTTACATGACTGTAATCATACAACTATAATCATATTTGTAATCACAGTGTTTAAATAAAGATAATTATAAAAAAGAACAGAAATAAAAAAATAACATATGGATAATCTTGTAATTTAAAATGTTTAACAATTAGAAATAATCCCAAAACACACTTGGATGATGGAAGAAATAGTAAATTTGGGACAAGAAAGAAACAGTAGAGTGCTTGCCTTGCACTTAACAACTAGACTTTAATTCTTGATATCCAATATTGTCTCTTTAGCCCTCCAGAAATGATCCCCGAGCACATAGCCAGTTATATCTCTGAACACTATTATCTATGGCTCCAAAAATAATTTTAAAAAGGAAATTTAAGGATGACTACATAGAAATAATTCCACTGAACAAAAAAAGAAGTAATTTTTTTCAATAGCATCTCCATGAACACTATGATGAACAACATGAAGATATGAACAGATGCCCAGTAGAAGTTCAGAGAAAAGAATAAAAAGAAATAAAATAAAATAAAATACAACCCCAAATCCTAATGAATGAAATATTCTGAATTTGGTGAAAAAAAAAAACATTCTAGTCAGCATTTTATTGGCTATAGCTGTTTTATGATATACAATATACATGTATAAATTTTAGATGTGTAGGTCAAAAAGTAAAAGAAAAATTTGAAACTGAGTCAAAATCACATAATTTTATGCCTGACGATTGAAAGTACATAAAAATAGATTCTTACAATATCAGCTGTTTTCTCTATTTCAGTAGCAATTATGCTACTGAAAATAAAGAAATTAAAATATAAGATTCACTTAACTAAATATAAGAATTTAAAAATATTTAGAAATAACATCAGCAATGGAAGTCAATACACTTTTAAGAACTAAAAATTGTAATTCATTGCTGAAATAAATTAGACAAGATAAAAATAAAAAAAACAATAAAACAAAAAAAAAAGAGAGAGAAGGACTGGAAGTTACAGCTCACCTCATGAAGCTCACCACAAAGAGTGTTGAGTTTATTTAGAGAAATAACTACATTTTGAACTATCCTAATAATGAGAATGTACAAGGGAAATAGAAAGCCTGTCTAGAGTACATACAGGGGTTGGGTGGGGAGGAGGGAGATTTGGGACATTGGTGATGGGAATGTTGCACTGGTGATGGTGGTGTTCTTTACATGACTGAAACCCAAACTCAATCATGTATGTAATCAAGGTGTTTAAATAAAATATAAAAAAAAATAGGAGCTGAAGCAAAAGCACCCTGGATAGAGCATTTTGCCTTGCACATGACCAGCCCAGGTTCAATCCCTGGTATCCAATATAGTCCCCTGAGACTGACAGGAGTGATTTCTGACTGCAGAGCCATGAGTAATCCCTGAGTGCTATGAGGTGTGCCTTCCCAAAAAAAGAAAAATAACAATTAATTGAAATATATACTATATTAATGGATTAGACATTTCCACAAATAATCTAAGAGAACTAAAAATTATGTCCATAAATATTTGTTGTAATATTTATGGTTCAATTGAGTACTAAAACACCCCAACTTTTAATACACAAATAAATGTAATACTACCCAGAAATTTCAAATGAACAAACTAGTGGTTTATGTTACAATATTGGACTTTTCCAAAATATTATTCTGAAATTTAAGACAGTCCAAATAATTATCCATAAATATTGCCAATTGTATCAAATTCTTGTATAGAGATATAAACCTGAACAATTGAACTTATATGCAAGAATTAGGATTTCTTAAAAAGATAACACTAAGAACTTAGATGATTATGGGAAATTTTATATTTGGTTATATTTTGGTTACTCAAAATCCTTAAATAGACATTTAAAATGACTAGTTTATTTCATTCACAGTGAAGAATAAATATTCTTACTTTAGCATATCATAGAGGAAAGTATAAACTGATATTATAATAATCCATCCTAATTTATTTGAGGATGAAGGCAAAATTTCAATATTTTTTGTTATTGATTCATACCTGACAGGAGAAATTAGCATGAAAGGAAGGGAGATCAGGTTCATTTTAAGGACATTAAGAATCATCTTGTCTTAATAAAAATCTTTGACTCTTACAAATCAAGAAAGCAAAATAACAAAACCAGTTTTTTGTCACATCTTAAATTCCACTGATATTTCAATATCACTTGCATGTGCAAATGTGCATGTGCTTGTTGAATGTGTGTGTGTGTAAATTTCTGAAAATCGGGCTCAAGTTATGTATATATGAGAACATCTCTTACTAACTTACAAATAAGGTGCCTTTATCAGTTCTGTTGCCTTTTTTTCAATAAACACACACATACACACAAACATATATATATACATATATATATATATATATTTGTTTCTCCCAAATTGTCCTACATTTCCTCTATTTACTGTTGCATTGGGAAATAAATGCCCAAGGGAGCCATTAAGTTCCTGGGAGTTTCCTAATTTCCTCAAGGTACAGAGAAAAACTTTTAATATGTTTATTACATTTCTTATATTAGGAGGCTTACTCCGGGGACTCTATTTCTGTTTGAACTAAAGCAAATATATAATAAAACTTTTAATCTTCACCTGACTTCTAACCTGAGTGGTTTTTGTTCCTCTAGTTGTTTCTTTCACTTCATGAAGACGTCAGTTGATTCTCATAGATTAAAGGATAAGTTTGAATTTCGATTCTATTATTTCTTACTTTTATCATTGCTTAATTTAGGCCTTACTAGAAACATCAGTTAAAGTTAATTACCTTTTGTGGTGTGTTTACATTTTATTGGGGAATTGAAACATTTTGCAATTTCTAAATGAGCTGAAGAGTGAACATTTTTTTCCTTTGGTAAGTCAAATTTATTTATTTTAAGTAGTCCCTGTATATACAATTTGCAAGTCAGTTAAAATACAATAAATAACAATACAGAAGATAAAACGATTGTTCACCTCTTAATCTGATTTTCGCTTTCAATCACAAAAGTGGTTTTTTGGTAGTTTGAACATTTAGTCCCACCTCTTATCTCTACATATCAATCTCTTATTTCTAAAGTAACAGCAAAAGTGTTGCGTACTCTCAATGAACTAATGAAAACTTAGTAAAACAAAGTCCAAAATAAACACAGCACAACTAGATGTGGTCCCAAACACATGAACAAAAATGTCATGTGGAATTAATGAAACATTTGTGTTTCTTATATATATGTAGGTAGGTACATATATACATAGACTCAATTATGAATACATAAAGTAAATTATTCATTTCTTTATAGAAATGTGAGCGGAGAGTTCAACTCTTCAAGCACAATATAGTTATAACCAATGTAGATTGACTATAAGGAAATATACATATATTCCAAGCAATGTGCTTTTTAATCCTAAAAAATTACTATGGGTTTTATAGGCTTGCTTTAATTTATAGACTTTGTTTGTTTTACTCAGAATAAATGTATAAGGACTGTTTCTTCAACCTCCTGTTTGTTTATTTACACTGAAAATCAAAGGAGAATTAAAATTGGTGTTGACCATGATTCAAGCTGCAACTGAATGCCAACCCCAAACCCAAACCCCCACCCCAGTCTATGAGAACTTCTGAGCAGTCAATGCCTTTCTTTTCTAAGGAACATTCTAGAGGTTTTAGATGTTAGGGCTCACCTTTCACTTTCAAGTTTATTATTTTTTAATTAGAGTATGTCCAAGACACTAGAGATAAGAGTCAGGAGGACAGTTCATGGTAGGAAAGTTGCCACAAAGACAGTAAGGGGGGAATGCAGTTAAGGCACAGAAGGAACCACTAGGACAATAATATTTGTAAATAATCACCATGGACAAGTATTGAAAGGTACTGAAAGGGTATAAATTGATATGCACAATACACCTTCAGCAGCAATACTGCTAACCGCATTGCTTATAAATAAGGGAAGTGAGAGAGAGGGAAATAGAAAAAAGAAAAATCTGTCAGAGGCCAACTGAGGCAGCAAGATGGGAGGGAAACTGGGGACTTTAGTGGAGGAAAAGTGCACTTGTGAAGGTGTTGGAACATTACATGACTGAAACGCAATCATGAATAACTGTGCAACTGTGTATATCACAGTGACTCAATTAAAAAATAATAAACAGCATGTGCTGAACAGGAAGGTATATAATTGCAAAATGCCAGGCTTTTATATGCTACAGTATTGAACAGGAAAATAGTTCAATTCCCGGGCACATGTGTTAGCTCCTTAGATCAGTTCAGTTCCACAGTACTGAATGGCCTCTTTCACAGCCAGATATAGCCCTGAAGCACTCCATCACTGTTAATGTGGTCCTTGTCATCTGAAACACCCCGGAATCCAGCAGAAATGTATCATCAACCCGAGCATTGAATAGGACTCCTTTAGTACTACTTCCCAATTACCCAATATACAAATATGCTAAAGATGACAATTTTATGTTAATATATTAATCATAACCAACCATTAAATGCAGAATAAGACACTAAGAAGAAAACTATAAGGTCCACATGTCAAATTTTCAATGGCAGTTATTATACTGCAAAAAGCAAGATATTATTTTAGATTGGATTGAATTTTAATTACTTTTTCACATTAAGATGAGCACTGTTTTCTGAAGCTAAAACCCTAATATTTCATTTTTTATTTTTCTATTTTACTCATAGAATGGCTTAATGGAAGAGACAAATGATTAGTGTTTGAGGAGATGAGACTTTCTAGTTAATTTTTTCTGATTTAATAGCTGAGGATCTTGAAAGATATTTCAATAACTCAATCACCTCACTAATAAAAAGGCCAAACCATCCTAATTGTATAGCAGTGTTGTATTTAACTTATATTTTCTCATTTTTGCTAACAGGTTATCAAGAAAAATTTCATGGCTACTGATAATTTTACAGTGGTCACAGAGTTCATTCTTTTAGGACTCACGGACAATCCAGAACTGAAAGTTTTCCTCTTTGTGCTGTTCCTTCTCATCTATGCTGTTTCCTTGGTGGGGAATCTAGGAATGCTCTTTCTAATCCAAATAACTCCCAAACTCCAGACTCCTATGTACCATTTCCTTAGTTGTCTGTCCTTTGTTGATGCCTGCTATTCATCAGTCTTTGCACCCAAAATGCTACTCAACTTCTTCGTGGAACTAGAGACCATCTCATTCTCTGCTTGCATTGTGCAATACTTTTTCTTTGTAGCCCTTCTTACCACGGAAGGTTTCTTGCTGGCTGCAATGGCTTATGACCGCTACATGGCCATTGCCAACCCTTTACTTTACACAGTAGCTATGACGAAAATGGTTTGTGTGGTCTTGGTCATTGGCTCATGTGTAGGCGGCTTCATCAACTCATTGACACACACAATAGGTTTGGTGAAACTTTCTTTCTGTGGGCCAAATGTCATCAGTCATTTCTTCTGTGACCTCCCTCCTCTACTGAAGCTGTCATGTTCTGACACATCCTTGAATGAACTGTTGCTTTTGATCTTTTCTGGCGTCATTGCCATGATCACCTTTTTGACTGTGATGGTCTCCTATGTCTTCATTGTTGCTGCTATCCTGAGGATTCGCTCAGCTTCAGGGAGACATAAAGCCTTTTCCACCTGCGCATCTCATCTGACAGCTGTGACTTTATTCTATGGCTCTATAAGTTTTAGTTATATTCAACCCAGCTCCCAATATTCCTTAGAACAAGAAAAGGTTGTTTCGGTGTTTTATACCTTGGTGATCCCTATGTTAAACCCTTTGATTTACAGCCTGAGGAACAATGAAGTTAAGGAGGCTGTGAAACGGGCAATAGAAATGAAATATTTCCCTTGTTAATTTTCTGCACTACGTATTCGACAATAGTTTCCAAAAAGTGTTTTAGATAACGAAATTTATTTGCACTTACTAAAATTTTTACCCAGAAGGAGTCTTAAGAGTTTATTTAATTAAAAACGTATGCTTTTCAGTGAAAAAAAGAACAGAGGCTATTAATACAAGCTATAGGATGGATTCCTTATTATGTAAACGATTATGAAATAAATATGAAGAGCTAGCTAAAATTAGGGCAATGAGACTATTTATTCTCCTACATATGGTTAGAAATTAATAGATACATATTTGTAAATCTATGTTCAGAAACAAACATGCAAATGCAGAGATAAGATAAAATTCACACAAAAAATAATATACCCGTTGGGGCCAGAGTACAGAGTAAGTCCTGGCATGTGGTCCATTCAGATTTAATCTTTAGCATCCTATGTTGTCCTGTGAGCATCACCATGAGTGATTCCTGAGTGTAGAGCTAAAGAAAAAAATGTGAACATCACCGGTGTAGCCACAAATCAAACAAAACAAAAATAGATTACCTGTAACTAGGTCTCTTTACTGAATGCAATAAAAAGTAAAACATTTCAAAATAAAATAATTTAGTACTGGAATTTTCCATCGAAGAGCAAGGTATACGTTCCTGAAATTACTCAAGTCATCTATATTCATTCTTTATTTTTTTTATTGTTTTTGCTTGTTTGTCTGTTTTGGGGCCACACCTGGTGACGCTCAGGGGTTACTCCTGGCTATGCGCTCAGAAATCACTCCTGCCTTGGAGACCATCTGAGACCCTGGGGGATTGAACTGCAGTCAGTTCTACTCTAGCACTGGCAAGGCAGACACTTTACAGCTCCACACCACAACTCCAGCCCCTCATTCTTACAAATAAACAAAGAAATGGGGCCGGAGAGATGGCGCAGCAGTAGGGTATTTGCCATGCACAAGGCTGATCCAGAACAGACCACTGTTCAATGCCCCAGCATCCAATATGGTCCCCCAAGTTAAGAGCAATTTTTGAGCACAGAGCCAAGAGTACCCC
Organism: Suncus etruscus; assembly: GCF_024139225.1. Classification (NCBI taxonomy): domain Eukaryota; kingdom Metazoa; phylum Chordata; class Mammalia; order Eulipotyphla; family Soricidae; genus Suncus; species Suncus etruscus. Next base: position 99,710,596 of record NC_064856.1, read on the forward strand.
CTTGAGCGTCACTGGGTTTGGCCCAAAAAAACTAAAACAAAAAAAAAATAGCATAAATAGCATATTTGTTGTACGTACATTCACTCAAGTTGATTGATTTCCAGACCTTCTTTATAGGTCCCTTTTCATAAAACAACAACATCAACAACAACAAAACCTAGCTACTTTTTTTAAGTAGCCAGAATGAGCCTGCCATTTGTATCTCAGGCTGCTGTATTTCCATTTGATCTTTATAATAAATGAAGGTAAATGGGATGGACACCACAATTTTAGTATTTTCTTTATGGAAAGAACCTTAAGATTCTGAACGTTTATTCCTCTGAAAAATTTCACCTTATGTTTGAAAAAGGAACCTCTACAATTATCTATGAGCCCTTAATGTTAAGACTCACTTCTTACCTTTAAGATGTAGAAGCTTTAGCTACCAAGTAGGGAAAAAAGTATCCTCCATAAGAATCCAAGGCAAAAGAAATATTTTGAATAAGAAAGTTTTTTTATGATTAAAATTTATATTTACATATAGTATATATCTACAAAATGATAAGACCATATCTCACAAATGTGGCATTTGCCATAGTGATACTATAACTATACATACATATATATAAAGTGCTATAAACTACCCTATCTGTAAATAGAAACAGTGTTTTAGAGAATAGCTTCCTTTAAAAAAATAATATCAAGATTAAGCTGTAATAGACAACATGATATACTATTTAAATCAATTCAGGTTTTATTTGGAAGACTAAATTAAGCTACCAGTTTTTTTTCATTCCAGTGACAGCTACATTCTTATAAGTAAAGAGTTCTACTAACTGAGACTATAACTGATTAAAAGATAAAAAAGAAAGTAATTAGATTGAAATACTTTTACATAAGACATTCCTATAAAGAAATTAAAGTGATTAATATTAATATTTTAATACAAATACCAATATCAGCAATATAACCGGGAACAGCATATTACTTTGTACAATAGTTTATGAATTGTCAAGAATATCTAATGTATTATTGAAAGTTGAATCCCATAATGCCACATATATGGGATATTTATTTTGAAGAGTCATTTATGTAAATGTATTTGTATGAGGATGAAAAATTAGAATACAATAAAATTAGTAATCATAATATTCTATACTTTACAATTACTTAAGAATCTCATTAGCTCATGTTGAACTACTAAGCACAAGACATTTTAGGCCAGACTTAGCCATGCTGGGGGCTACTCTTGATAATTATGTGACCATATGGGGTGAAAACCCAGGTCTCCTAATTGCAAATTATGTGCTCAATTTGTTGTGCTATCTTACTATTTTCTTTTTTTTTTAATTGCTTTACTTAAGCACTTTGGTTACAAAATTGTTAAGTTTCAGTCATACAATGAACACCACCCTTCACCAGTACACTCTCACTGTCATAGTCTTCTGTTTCACTTCAATATTCCAACCCCCCTCCCAATCACAAGTGTCTTTCTTTAGGACAGACAAATTGGTTCTCTCTCTCTCTCTCTCTCTCTCTCTCTCTCTCTCTCTCTCTCATTCTTTCTCTCTCTTTCTGTCTTTCTTTGTCTCTGTCTCTATCTTTTTTGACACTGTGATTTGCACTATTGTTAATGGAGAGGTGCCTTGCCTGTTAGTTTTACCATTTTAAGTGCCGAGTTCTTGTCCAGAACGATCAGTTCCAACTATCATTGTCCTAAAAGACTCTTCTCTACTCTGCCTAAACTCACCCCTCTTTGTGGTAAGCTTTCTACCCTGGACTGGACTTCCTGACCTTTGCCTCTATTAGCTCTGGGTATTTTAACCAAACTATCTCTTGTTTTTTTGTTTGTTTGTTTGTTTCTTTTTATATCCCACAAATGAGTGTTTTTCTATGGATACACTTAAATTATGCTATAAAAGGCAGTCACAAATAAAGACTGTTCTCTTGGATGCAGACAACATAAAAGATTTTTAGAAAATATTTATATGTAGTAATGAGTTATTTTATGGGATATTTAATTTTTGTCTCTTTTTAGTTATGCCCTTCATCACATATAGCTACTAAAATTTACATCAAAAAGAAAATAAATAGTTACTTTAAATTCTGTAGCAAGGCAATTGGTAGACAAATTGAAGACAGATTAAAAAGTGAGCAAAATATATATACAAATATATGTGATATTTATATACACATCTATATATAATGTTTCAAATATTCTTAAATGGAAGTCAATAGTAAAGAAATAGTAAAGAAGGAGCCGGAGAGATAGCATGGAGGTAAGGTGTTTGCCTTGCATTCAAAAGGACAGTGGTTCGAATCCCAACATTCCATATGATCCCCGAGCCTGCCAGGAGCAATTTCTGAGCGTAAAGCCAGGAGTAACCCCTGAGTGCTGCCTGGTATCATCCAAATACCAACAATAAAATAAAATAAAATAATAATAAAAGAAATAGTAAATAAATGAAAATTTGGTCAACAAAGAATTTAAGGGAGGGCCCCAGAACTGTAGTGGGTAGGGTGTTCATATTGAACAAAGCAGACCTAGGTTTGATCCCTGAGAATTACCATGCTCTCTCCCAATTTGCCATAAATTATCCTTTAACACAAAGTTACAAGTAAACCCTAAGTACTGTGGGATGTGGCCCATAAAATTACAAAATATATTGGGGTCTGAGCAGTGGCACAGCGGTAAATTGTTTGCTTTGTATTTGGCTGACCTAGGACAGACCTCAATTAGATCCCCCAATGCCCCATATGATCCCCTGAGCCAGGAGTGATTTCTGAGCACATAGCCAGGAATAACCTCTGAGCATCACTGGGTGTGGCACATAAAACAAATATATATATTTGGTATATATAGGAGAAAAATGCCATCCCACTCAGGGATTACTCCTGGCACTGCACTCAGAAATTGCTCCTGGCAGGCTCGAGGACCATATGGGATGCGAGGCTTCAAACCTAGGTCCGTCCCATCTCAGCAGCATGCAAGGCAAATGCCCTACCACTGTGCTATCTCCCCATGCCCAGAAAATGCCGTAAATTTTATGTAAAATATCAAAGGGAAAAAAAGAAGAATGGATTCTTATCACTAAAAGCCTTTCACTTTCCTGAAAATTTGCTTATTTTTCAATATCAACACTTGAAAAAAATAAGTGCTCAGTATATTTTACCTCATAAAATTTTATTTCTTAGAAAATATCTCTTAGATATGTCCTAACATTTTTTGCTACAATTTAACTTGACAACTAACTTACTTATTAACAACAGCTAACTAACACTTTTGATTTTGGTGTAGAGAATTATTTCATCTCAACAGCACTAAAGTATCTAAGAACCTCAACAACAAATTCATTATCCCCTGTACATCCTATGTCTGCTTCTGGCTCACACCTTCTCACTGTTTTAGTTTTGTCACTCAAATCCAAGTTATATTTTTAAGATTTTTGACACTTATTATTTTACTTGTTTTAAATTTAATGATAAAAAGGGCAAAACTTTAAAACTAGTATTTATTTTAGTATCTCAAATGGTTTCAGTTATTTTGCAGTACTCTGAAAAATTTGTTTTTGGCTAAAGAAACTGTGGTACATATTCACAATGGAATATTATGCAGCTGTCAGGAGAAATGAAGTCATGAAATTTTCCTATACATGGATGTACATGGAATCTATTATGCTGAGTGAAATAAGTCAGAGAGAGAGAGAGAAAGACACAGAATGGTAGAATGGTCTCACTCATCTATGAGTTTTAAGAAAAATGAAAGACATTCTTGCAATAATAACTTTCAGACACAAAAGAGAAAAGAGCTGGAAGTTAAGCTCACCTCATGAAGCTCACAGCAAACAGGGATGAGTTTAGTTAGAGAAATAACTACGTTTTGAACTATCCTAATAATGAGAATGTACGAAGGAAATAGAAAGCCTGTCTAGAGTACAGGCGGGGGTTGGGTGGGGAGGAAGGAGATTTGGGATATTGGTGATGGGAATGTTGCATTGGTAATGGGTGGTGTTCTTTACATGACTGAAACCCAAACACAATCATGTATGTAATAAAGTTGTTTAAATAATAAAAAAAAAAGATTCTTAAAAAAAGAAAATTTGTTTTACTCAAAGATACACATGCACATACAATAAATTCCATTTAGTAATTATTTTCATTTTTTTAATATCCTCACATTGAACCATGTATATTTTAAGTACTATGTTAGCATGTTACTATAACAACACATGGTTGTCAACGAATAAAACTCTCTGAAGTTAAAATTTCTGTATTTATGTAAAAATTATTTTATATTAACTACTAAATAATAATTATGAACCCCGGTATAGGTTATTTTTGAACTCATATATTTTTAAATCGTTTCCTATGTGCAAAAAAAAAACATTTTTCTACAAATAAAAATGAAAAATGAGCAAGTATTTGGAGAGTACTGGGACCTTGTTTTCCCCAAGACTCTCTTCAACCGGCTTAATGAAACTAGTGTTCAGAGAATCACTGGGGATTCCATCCTCCATAGACTTTAAGACAAATATAAACACCAGTCAGGAAAAGGAGAAAGGAACCAGTTTTTAATATCAGGTAGGTGTTATGCCTATGTCTCTAGCAAAGGAATTATATCCTTTCTCTAATTTTAAAATACAGCTATTCTCATTACATACTGTAAATGAACTTTTTTAAATCTGATTCAAATCTATTTCAATTACTCGGCAGTGTTACTATTAGTTCCTTATGAACTCTACTGGCTCTTCAGAAAATAAACAGTAAATCCATATTTCTTCAAATATCTTTACTTAAAACTTCAATAAAAATGTCCATATAGTTAGTTCAGTTGCCAGAAGTAATTTATTTCAGAAAACTCTTTAAAATAAAATATTTATTATAAGAAACTGCCTTTCTTGTTTATCCTAAGAAAAAGAGAATGGTATATTCAACCAGTTAGAGAAAACATTTAGATGAAACATTAGCTTCTACCATACAACTGACTTTATAGAAAAAACAAAAACAATTAAAATGAAAATGATTTCTTTAAATAGTAGAGAAAATAAAATCTATGAAAATTAAGAAATTCAAATTTACAAAGTAAACACTAGATTTTAAAAACAAAATCAATAAGGAAAGCTGAACTAAATAAAACTAAGCATAAAAAAGAAACAAATTTTACTGTCAAAGTTTGTTTTTCCATTTGTTAAGAAATACAGGATATGTATGCTCAATTTTATTTGAATTGACAGCAATCAGTAGAATATGTAAGATGTACTTGACAACTTTCCTTTGTTTTCAAATTTGACTTAGAACTATCTATAAAATCTCTCATAAATGATGCAAATAGTTTATTTTATTTTATTTTAGTTCTATCAGGGTATTCATTAAATCTAGTCTTTATAAAATGGGAAAAATAATAGCCAACATCTGGATCATAAAACAACGTAATAAAAAATTGTCAGTGAAAATAGATTTATTAGTCAAGTTAATGTGAAATTTTATCTCTGTGTCATCTCTTTTTAAAATTGTTCCCAATACATAATAAAACACTATGATAAACATTAGGAAAAAATTTTTCAGCAAAGTCATAATTTTTATTTATTATTTTTTTAATTTATTTATTTTAATTATCAAGTAACTCATAATATACATGAAAATATTGTTAAAAGTTGAATGATAAGCCTGAAAGATAATTTAGTTAGGAAGGTTGTTTTTCATGCAGTTGACATGGATTTAATCCACAGTAAAACATGTAGTTTCCCGATCCTTGTCAGAAGTGATCAAAAAGCACAATCAAGATTAAAAGCTAACAAAAGCTGATGTAAATTTTCTTAGGTTAACTTATACCTACCTATCATCTAATGTCTTTACAAAGCATTTATATTATCTTTAATTATGATTTGATAATTTTGACTGAAATAATTCAAGTTCTTAAAAACATTGTTAAATATTTATGAAAAAATGTAATTGGGACTAAGCCAAGCATTGGGCAAAATATACAATAGTAATAGTAATTGTTAAAGTATCAATAATAATCTATTGGAATATGTGAGTTTTAAAAATAAATTTATTTAAAAATAAATAACATTATGATATAAAATGTTACTTTTAGTCTTACTGCCTTACATCTATTTATAATTTTTATTTCATGAATGATCTATAAGTTGACCATTATTATTATACATGTATATATATGAAGTTTATAGGAATATTTGTGTTGAGTTAAAATATTTCATACTTAAAATAAGGGCTTTTCCTTCTGTGTGTTTTCATAATTTTTATCTTTGACTTTTTTTGTGAGAGCAATTATGCCTAAAAAGGATATGACTAAAATTCCATAATGCTTATACTTTTTTGTTGCTATATAGAGCCTCTACTGGAGCTAAAGCCTAGTTTCTGATACATTTCTAAATATCTACTTAGATATTGGAAGTTGTTAAATTTCTTAGCTTAAGTGTCATGTGTGCCAGTGGCTAGATTAAAGAGTTAAAACAGTCTCTGAGAATAATCTTCATAGCTGTTTCCAAATTTCCTTGTTAAATATTGAATTGATTTGCCTCTCGGCTAGAGTACATTCCTGAAAATATGAAATCCTTTGCCAGTATGTTTAAGCGAGGAATATGCTATTATCAACTATCAACTACCTGAATGCTCTTTGTTAAATAAACATTTTTAATAATTCTCTCTGAGGGGATTTTCATTTCTCCAGAGGATTTTTATGGGTGTATAATTCCAGTTTATGCACCATGGTGAGATGAGATATTGGCCAAACTAATGTTTTTACATCAGGAAAACATTTCCTATGTGTGAGAAATGAATTTACTGAGCATAGACAGTACCAAGAACTAAGCCAGGCAGTTTTTCTAAAGATGCAGTAGATTCCTATATTGGATTTTATTCTTTGGTTCTTTTCTTTCTCTTGTATTCCCTGCAGATGTCACCTAAATGGCTGACCGGAATGTCACTCTGATAACTGAATTCCTTCTCCTGGGGCTCACTGATAATCCTGAACTGAATGTTGTCCTTTTTGTATTGCTTCTCTTGATCTATTTTATTAATGTGGTGGGCAACGCGTGGATTATCACAATCATTCTGGTTAGTGTCCAGCTCCATTATCCCAAGTACTTTTTCCTGAGTCATTTAGCTTTCTTGGATTTCTGCTATTCTTCAGTCTTTATTCCTAAAATGCTGGCAAGCTATTTAACGGGACAGAAGGCCATCTCCTATCATGGCTGCCTCATTCAATATTCCTTTGTCAGCTTGTTCCTGACCACCGAGTGCTTCCTTCTGGCAGCCATGGCCTATGACCGCTATTTTGCTATCTGTCGGCCACTACACTACAGAGGTCTCATGACCCCCACAGTCTGCATTCACCTGGTAACAGCTTCTTACTTACTAGGGTGTGTCAACTCAGTCACCCACCTGAGCAGCCTGCTCAGTTTGTCTTTCTGTGGACCCAATGTCATCAACCACTATTTCTGTGATATCCCATTGCTCTTTCAGCTTTCCTGCTCTGATACCCGATATAGCAAAGCTTTATTTATTGTTCTCTCCACTACAACCACTGCGACTACCTTTCTGATAGTGCTTAGTTCCTATCTGGGAATCCTCTGCACAGTCGTAAAAATACACTCTACAAGGGGCAGATATAAAGCTTTCTCCACATGTGCTTCCCACCTAACAGTAGTGACTCTTTTCTATGGAACAGTGACATTTACGTATCTGGGAACCAGCTCTAGCTACCCTCAGGACAGAGCCAAAGTTCTGTCTGTGTTTTATACCCTTTTGCTACCAGTGCTAAACCTTCTGATATACAGTGTGAGGAACCAAGAGGCCAAAGAAGCAATGAAAAGGATTATTAGGAGAAAAGTATTTGCCCAGTAATCATGAATGTTAGAAATATAGTTGTTCATGATATACTGTTGTAAAGATTTCATCTTTATTGATTTCTGGAGACACCATGACACTTCATATATAATATACATATTAAATGCATTTATATACCTGTACATATGAATAACATTCTGTAGGGCACCTAAATCAAACTAACAAAAGATGAATTGACTGTACAAATGACCAAATTCTCTCTTATGTTTATGAGAATACAACAAAGTAGTTGGTCAAAGGTTAAAAAAGAATAGTTTTAAGTTTTTTTGTAATAAGCAATAATAGAAATAAATTGGTTGAAATAAATAGATTGGGGCCGGAAAGATAGCATAGAGGTAAGGTGTCTGCCTTGCCTGCAGAAGGTCAGTGGTTTAACTTAGGGAGACTGTGTTATAAAGAATTAAGTCTTACTTACAACTCTAGAAGATATAAATATTGTGTTGGTTAAAAAATAATAATTTTAAGGTTTATAGAGGGCCAAGAACATTCAAATTTCAAACACACATAGTTTATTATCTATAATCCAGTAAATATTTTTCTGTTTTCTCTCTATTGTATATTGTAGTTCATGAAGAACTGTTTTTAATTATATAATATTTTAATGTTCTTTATGTAAAGTATTAATTAATCTAACTTTTTGAAATGTTAGTGGATATGATTTTTATCAGGTATATAGCCAAGCTAAGAACATGCACTCATATTAAAAGATTGTATTGTTTGGCAATATTTATAATATTTATATTGCTTTCTCCTTCTATTTCTCTATATCAATTTTGTCTTTAACTCTCAATATATACCTTTTTCTACTATTTTATGAAAATATTAAGTAATGAATTCCACTTCAATTTATAATAGTTATGTCATAAATTAATATGAATAGTTTTGGAAATCACATACTTTGTAAGTTTCAAGTTATAGAATGATTTTCAAATCAAACCAAATCATTTCTTTAACAAGAAATTGCTTCATTAAACAGTTTTAAAAAACCTCTCTAACTTGTAGTGAGGTATTCACTTCAGAGTGTATGAAATAAAACTAAAACTAGTCCTTAGTACAAAATATTTAACTTATTGATAAAAACCAAAAGGATATATGACATAAATGACTTTAAAATGTTATAATAAAAATGTTTTGAGTAATGTGCTTTCAAAGAATTATGCTTATTTATATTATTGTAATATGACTCCATCCATCATATATCCAACCCCAGGTGAACGAGTTGGAATCAATCAGGGTTGTGGATGAAATAATCTAAACCAGGCTGATGATGAAACATGCGTAGTCTAGTAGTCATCTACCTCTAATGGAGAGCAAGTGCCTGCCAGAATTAGTTTTTATTAGGTACAGAGATCACCCGCAGGTAGGGCAGCTATCCTGAGCCTGTCCCACCCAGGTTTACATATAAGACAATCTTTGTTTTAGGTGAAACCAAGTTGTAAACAAACAGATTCAACAAAGAAAACAGGGATGATCTTTGTTTGGGGTAAAATAAAGTATAATGGAAAAAATGTCCCTTCTTTGTTCAAAAAATTGAGAGGAGTTCATAAATATTGTAGTATTGTTATGGTTAAGAGGCGGGAACCCCAGATCAGAATGTACAAACGTGGTAATTATTTTGCATAGGCACAGTAAAATTTGGCTGTAATAGCATCAAAGTTTAAACTGTATAGATCATTCTCAAAACAATCAGCTTTTTCATATCTCTGTCTTATATACAGCACAAATTTTTCCATAGATTTCTCTGAACATTAGAACCTTTCTGCAGATACACTTAATTTGAAAATTTTTAAACATTCTTATACAGAGCACTGTAATACAAGTCTAGAACCTCCAAGTTCCTTTTCATAAACTTCATTTAAAAATTACAAGAGCATTTCTGCAGATATATATGTGTGTATATATTATAATATATATACAGTTTGAAAATAAGTTTGCTAAAACATTCTGATAATGAGCACTGAAATAAGAGTCTATAGCAGAGGTGGTGAACAAGTTCGACACAAAGAGCCAAAATTTTAAACTGTGAGACTCAGAGAGCCACACCACGCAGTGACCTGCCAAAACAGACAAACACTCACACAAAAGCATATAATTTCAACAATAATATATTAAACACATATTGCATTTTGCCATTTTGAGTGAGGGTCAAAATCCTGCAGTGATGGTGAGGGTGTGCTGCGTCCTCCACACTAAGAACTAACTGCAAGATGTGACCCAACATGTACCACACGGGTCGCACCGGTTCGCTGGCCTGTGCAGTTGTTTCCGAGGGATGGGAGACGGACTATGCCCTCGGAGATCTCTTCTTAGAGGTCCCTCCTCAGAAGCAACATAGCAAAATACAAAATTGGCAAAGAGCCACAGTATAAAAAATAATGATAAGAGGCACAGCCGCATTCATTTTGGCAGGGAGCAGCATGCAGCATCCAAGTTCCTTTTCCATCGACATCTGTGAGCAAAGATATTAAAACATTTTTTGCAGACATAATTTGAGAGTAATTTGATAAATAATATACACAATAAACATTAGAGAAATTGAGAAACATTCACTAGGATAGCTGAGAACTTAAAAAAAAAAAATCTAACAAGGGCCCGGAGAGATAGCACAGCGGCGTTTGCCTTGCAAGCAGCTGATCCAGGACCAAAGGTGGTTGGTTCGAATCCCGGTGTCCCATATGGTCCCCCGTGCCTGCCAGGAGCTATTTCTGAGCAGACAGCCAGGAGTGACCCCTGATCACTGCCGGGTGTGGCCCAGAAACCAAAAAAAAAAAAAAAAATCTAACCAAAGTATGCATTTCCCTGGAATTTGGGTCACACAGAGCAGCGGTTATGCCTGGGGGTTACTCCTGGCTCTTCACTCAGAAATCGCTCCTGGCAGGTACGGGGGACCATATGGGATGCCAGGATTTGAACCACTGTTCTTCCTGAATCGGCTGCGTGCAAGCCAGATGACCTACTGCTGTGCTATCTCTGGCTCCTGTGCATACTAATATTGAACTATTAAAGTTGGATACAAAAATTTCTGTTTGCAGTGGGTCATAGAACAAAACAGTAGCTCTAAAATCTAATACAGGTAGAACACAAATTTACCCAGTAATATAGTGACCGATGCAAATAGGGTCAAGAGATTAGCCTAGAAGAGAGTTAATTTTTTGGAAGTAACCCAAGTGCAGAAAATTCTAAAAGCAGCTTCTCCTGGTCTTCAGCTGGTCTTGGATCCTCCATCTTCTCCATCTTTACCTTCTAAGTTAGGCTTTCGGGGTCTCCTCGATAAGCTCTTTCAGGTTAGGGGTCCAAGATCCTGGCACTTCTGGTAGAGGAAATATGGTAGACATCAGTGCCTGGGACACTTTAGCTCTCTCCTCTTTAATGCCTGCTTCTGTTCTGCCTGAAGGGCCTCTTACACCATAAGCGGTGGAGCATCTGAGTGAGACAGTGGGATGAATTTACAGAACTTACGTTGATTGGAAGCATATTTGTTATTTTTTACTGGTATGCCACCAGGTCCAGATACAATAATAACTTTTGAACCTCTCTCCTTTCATGACATTAAACTCCAGTTTCCCCATCGCCAATGCTACACAGAAAATTCCTGGGATGGTTTATCTTAATAGCTGTCCAGTGAACAAAACATCTTGGTGTCATTTCCGTTGATAAATTCATAACCATTCAGGACATTGAACCATTTGACAGTGCCCAGGACTTGAATTGCCTGAACCAGCTTGCCTACCTGACTCAGTGCTTAGAGTGCAAGGGTATCTCTGAGCCATTTTAAGTCACTGAGTCTGCAGAAACAATACCTGGCTCATCATTCTTGAGATGAAGGTCACTCTGATTTAGTAACAGCAGTAAACAATAAATTATCAGCCTTGGGAAGGCACATTACCACTGGGAAGGCATCCTTCTCCTCTTGGGTCATGTATGCAGGAGAATTTCTAGGGAGTCTGACACATACTGTCCAGAGTGAGACATTCAGGTAGATGGCAGAGTAACATGAAGCCATTCAGAACAGGGGTGCCACATTCACCAATGATCCAGTGAAAGACGCAGCACATTCAGTCCAGCCTTAGGGGGATGTCATGGTCAAATCACTCACCATTGTTCACCAGCAGGTCATATCACTCACCATTGGTGCAGTCTTCTCAGGTCCCTGGGTCCTAGGTCACTGCTCAGGCACCAGTTGTAATATAACCCCACATACCTTGTTTCCAACCCAGGTGAACAAGTCTGAATCATGGTCACAGATTAAATAATCCAGACCAGGCTGATGATGAAACATGTAGTATGGCAGTCTTCTACCTCATATGGAGAGTAAGTTGCCTACCAGAACTGCCATTTTTATTGAGTGCAGAGATGCCCTCCAGGTGGGGCAGCTATTCTAAACCTGTCCCACCCAGGTTTGCATATAAGACAATCTTTGTTTTAGGTGAAACCAAGTTGTAAACAAACAGATACAACAAAGAAACCAGGGATAATCTTTGTTTTGTATAAAATAAGGTGTAACCTAACACATTATATGGAACTTCTTATTAATTGCAAAATGTAAACTGCAAACAGTCCAAGGCAATAAGAGAGAATCTTGTATCAACTACTGCTATTTAAACCTGGGCAACTGAGACCAAGTGATAGTACAGAGGATGCCTTACATGCAACTAACCAGCATTAGATCCCCAGCATCTCATATGGTCTTGTGCACAGAATGACTATTGCATGAAGAGGCACAAGTAAGCTTTGTGCACAGATGGGTGTGGCCCCCAAATCAAAATATAAACAAAACAAAACAAAATTTTGGCAATTAATCATGGGAAAAATAGAAATGGATGAAATTGTAAAAAATTGTCCTTTGAATGTACTGTCTCTAATATACTTTATAAAATTAGAAATGCCGGTAATCATGTTCACAAATGCAGTTGGCATATTCAAGCTGGGCCAACCCTTTTCTAGAATGAGATGTAAACCGAGCCATGAAAGATTATGGATTTTCTAGTTCACACAGCACAAAGCTGGCCATCTCTGGAGGAGAAAGTGGGTCATGCACCCAACCTTCTGAAGCCATTTATGCTTGCTGCCTCTATCACCCAGAATCACAATTCCCTGATGGTCCTGACTCATCACTGACTTTCAATGATTCCCTGTGGGGACATTAATCTGAGCACACTTCAGATACACTAGCCCATTAGGACATTTTATGAAGCAAGTGTGGGTAATCTCCTTATATCTTCCTTCTCCTGGAAATCCTGGCAGCTGTAACCATGCCCACAAACATAGTCACCCTGTTTGAACTGGTTCTTCTTCCAGGAGGTCCTGCAACTGATTATATGCTTCTATAATTATAGTATTATAGTTTTGAATTTCTACATAACTTCATTTGTTTGATGTTGTCATCCCTAAAGGAATACCCAATCTAACAGACTGGATATATTGCAAGAGTTTAATAACACTTCTGCCATTGTATTAATGACTTCATTGATGTTATACTGATTTTCAAAAATGAGTTTGCTACTGTTATTTTTCTTTTTTCTTTATTCTCTTATAGTTTATTTTATTTTTTATTTCATTTTTTTCAATTGCTTTCACTTATCTGGAAAAAATGTTTTATGATCAACTATGTTAACTATGTAATACATTTTCTTTAATAAAAAACTAAAAATACAAATAAAATTAGTTATGCAATTATTACCAGGTTGGGGTTTTTTCCTTTTCTTTTTTTCTTCAGTTTTTGGGCCACACCTAGTGAAACTCAGGGGTTACTCCTGGCATGTGCTTAGAAATCACTCCTGGCTTGAGGGACCAGGATGCCAGGGACCCCAGGGATCAAACTGTGGTCTGTCTTAGGCTAGCATTTGCAATTCAGAAGCTTTACAGCTTGTGCCACTACTCTGGCCCCCTAGTTACCAGTTTTAAGGGTTTCTCAGGTTTTGCAATTCTTTTAAATGAGCAATTATTGTTACTAACTTGGAACAGTTGTTATTTTATATAAAGCATTCATATAGAAAGCATACACAAAAAATTATGCTTACTTGCCTTTTGGAATGGTACAAAGAGGGCAAGACATATATCCTAAAATAAATAATTTTTTGATAAAAATCAATGAAAGTTTGCAATGGAAAAAATTAAATGGTATCTGTATAGAAAGAAGTGGAGCAGCAATGGGAATATAGCGTTTTCAACAAAATTGGAAGCTGGTATCCAGAAGCATATTACTTTTACTCACTGTGGAATCCACTGGGAGTCACTACCAAATATACTTAGATATTCTACATCTCACCTCTAAAATTTCCCATTCGGGGCCAGAGCTATAGTACAGTGGTAGGGCCTTTGCCTAGTGCATGACTGACATAGGATGGACCTCGGTTCAATCCCAGGTGTCCCATATGGTCCCCCGGTCAAGAAGTGATTTCTGAGCACACAGTCAGGAGAAAACCCTGAGCAGCACCAGTTGTGGCCCAAAAAATGTAAACAAAAATAAAACAAATAAAATTTCCCATTCAGTTCTCTTCAAGTTCCTCAAACCAATCATTCTAGTCTCATCTCACTATTTCCTATGCACTGTATCTTTTTCTTTCTTTTCATGATTCATCCTAATAAAAATAGAAAAATAGAATGTACATCTTCATTCTTACATTTCAGTGTTTTTTTACATTCAGAATTTTGAGTTATTCACATGATAGTGTTATGAATGATTAAAATAAACTTAAGAACAAAATAAAATGTTATCTTATTCAAAGGGTTTTGAGTGATAGTATAAAAGATGTGCACAGAGCCTACCCAGGCTTAATCCCTAGAATCTCATATATTCGCTCAAACAATATCAAGAGTAATTCATAAACTTAGAGCTATGAGTAACCCTGACCACAAATGTATACGGCTCAAAACAGAACAACAATACTAATGGTAATAAATGACACTTTATTAAAAATAATTTTTAAAAATAAATTATTATTTGTAGAGACACAGGATGCTACCTGAGAGGCCTCAGGGTGAGGTGGATGGAGGGTAGAAGGAAGAGAGAGAGAGAAGGAGAGAGTGAGAGAGAGAGAGAGAGAGAGAGAGAGAGAGAGATAAAGGCAGAGAGGGAGGGAGAGAGAGGAAGAGAGGAAGAGGGAGGGGAGGAGGGAGGGAGGGAAAAAGGAGCCAGAGAGTGGGGTAGAAACAAGAAACCCAATAACTGCCTGATAACTGCCTGACTCTCCTTTTTATACGTCTCAGGCAACTGTCAGTTACAGGTGTGTGTCCCAGTCCAACTGTCATTACAGGGGTCCCAGTCCAATTGCCATTACCTGGGGGAGTGTCATTACCACTTAAAGGTACATTAACTAATTGCTTTAAATACATAAATTACCCTTAAATAATACAATTATCATGAACAAGTTTAGATGATGAAAAATGATATCTAAATACAAAGGTAACTGAGTTATGTTGAAATAAATCTTAATGCACTTTTTCTTTTTTTTTTTTTTTTTTTTTTGGTTTTTTTGGGTCACACCCGGCAGTGCTCAGGGGTTATTCCTGGCTCCAGGCTCAGAAATTGCTCCTGGCAGGCACGGGGGACCATATGGGGCGCCGGGATTTGAACCGATGACCTCCTGCATGAAAGGCAAACGCCTTACCTCCATGCTATCTCTCCGGCCCCAATGCACTTTTTCTTATTTTACATAATGATTAATAGAAGTAACATTGGTAAATGACAGAAAATAAAAATTAAATGTACTAAATATGTATAATCCTGTCTACCATTATATACATTTTTCATGTTATAATAGATGAATATATATTATACATTTGAATTATAACTATATAGTGAAGAAATCTGGCAAAATTTTGTAATTCTTTCCCTTCTTTCATTATGTTGAAATAAGATAAGAAAGAAGCTCTGGAAAGCCCTGTTCATTATTTCATTGCTGTGGTCATTCTAAATGGGAAAATATAGTGGGCAAATAAATATTTAAGGGCTTATATATCTATGATGAGAAATGGAACCAATTCACTCTATTGATCTATACATAAAATCCACCTAACTGTAAAAGAGTTGAAGAATAATCTTGATAAAATTCAAATTAAAAGGAAAACTTTTTAACATGTATATGACTATTATTTTTTATTTTGGATGTAACACCAAAAACACAACTCTCAAAAGTGAGGTTCTAAAAGTAAGACTACATTGAGTGAAGTAAAACAATGAATAAATGTTAAAACAATCCTTGGAATACAATGAAAGAGTTGCCATTTGTACTTTCAATAAGAACTCAAAACAATAGTGTTAGGCTTAGGGTTAGTTTAGGGTTAAGGTTAGGGTTAGTAAACAACAGATTAACACATTGTGAATACAAGATGCAAAAATGAGTTAAGTATAGATATGCCTAAATAACATGACACTAACTGAAAGTATATATATTTCTGCTCTAAAATTTAAAAGTTCCTTCTTCCTTCCTATTGTTTGTTCATATTGTTGATCATTTTCTAACTATTTAAGCTGTGCAATTTAGATATGTATGGGGCCCCTTTCTTTCCCCCAGCTTTTTTTTTTTTTTTATGGTTTGTCATTATACTTAATTTTGTACCAAGTGAGAAAGGGAAAAGATGAACTCACATGAAGTTAGTCTAGCTGTCATCCATAATATTTGAATCACTTCTTTTCTGTTTGGACATGTTTTTGTCTCTCCCACACCCATTGGATTCTCCTTCTGTTGCATCAGAGATCCATGCTCCTACTGATAAGATTAAAGTATGTATGTGGACCCTTTTTCCTGGCTGATAAATGAATGCTTGCAAAGCTAAACAATTTTCCTCTTAATATTTCTTAGTTTTGTCTCACAAGGTCTGATAATTTGTGTCTTCATTCTCAGTTATATCCAGGACTCCTTTCATTTTCTCTCTGACCCACTGGATGTTCAGTAATGTGCTGTTGAATTTCCAGGTTTCAGGTTATGTCTCTGTTTCTATTTGCAATTCACTTCTACTTTCAATGCATCATGATCTAAGAAGAGAGCTGATACAATGTCTTTTTTACTTTTTTTTTTTTACAGATCTATTTTATGGGCTACCATGTGGTTTATCTTGGATAATGTTCTATGTGCACTGGTGAAGAAAGTTTATTCATAATTTAGGGATAAGTGCCATATACTTTGTCACTCTCTTCCTTTATATCATTCAAAGCCAGTTTATTACTGTTGAATTTTAGCCTGGTTGGTCTATCAAGTCATTAAAGAGAGGTATTGAAGTCTCCCATTACAATGTTTTTGTTGTCATCATTCTGCATATCTATTTGCAGTTGTCTATAAAGTATTTTATGAGTCCATCGTTTGGTGTTTATATGTTTAGGAGATTTATTTTTTCCTGAGGCAAATATGCCTTGATTAATAAGAATGACCCTGTCTGTTTTTTATAACCTTTTTCTTTGTATTTATAATTAGGTTTTATAGGTTTTTATTTTTGTATAATTTTTATTTTACTTTTTTATTTTTTGATCTTTATTTAAACACTGTGATTGCAAATATGATTGTAATTGTATGATTTCAGTCATGTAAAGAATATCCCCCTTCACCAGTGCAACATTCCCACCACCAATGTCCCAAATATCCCTCCTCTCCACCCCACCCTCACCTGAACTGGAGACTATAACCTTTTAAGCCTAAAATCTAGGTTAGTAGGCCATCCCAGTCTTTTGGAGAGAGTTCTTTGATTGAGGGATTGCATTCTTACCTTTTTGACTTTGAGACTCTCTTTGCTCTGACTACTCAGATGTCTTTTATTCAGGCCGCATAAAGTAGGATTCAGTGTTCTGATCAGTTTGACACTCTGTGTCTCTTAATTAGTACATTTAGTCCACTTATATTGAGAGAGATTACTGACATAGAATTTTTTTCCCCACCTTTTTGTAAAAATTGGATGTGTTTGTGGAGTTTGTCTTGCCTTCAAGGCAACCATTTAGATTGTAATTTCAGGTTAGTTTTGTTTCTGTGAAGTTCCTCAGGTGCTGTTCATCCAGAAATCAGTGTATCTTTCTTCAAAACTGAATGAACTTCCACTGGATGAATTACTCTGGTGAGGTGTTTATTTGAGTCTTTTGGACTATATTCCACCACTGTACTAAGAAATTCCCAGAAAAGAAGAGTTCTTGCATTAATATCTTGGATATCTGAAGATTACTAGCTCCAAGATATCTGAACAAAAGCACACTGAGCAACATCCTAGTCACCATGATGATAAAAAACTGAAAGGACCAAGAAGATATCCTGAAGAATTACAGCAAATAGATAACAAAAAAAATGGATATCTCTATTATATAATTATCTTCATTGAACTTGGTCCTTTCAGTTTTTTATCATCATGGTGACTAGGATGTTGCTCAGTGTGCTTTTGTTCAGATATCTTGGAGCTAGTAATCTTCAGATATCCAAGATATTAATGCAAGAACTCTTCTTTTCTGGGAATTTCTTAGTACAGTTTTTGTCTTAAACTCAATATGCAAGATAATATTTTTTGGAGGGCAACACTTGGTGGTGTTCAGGGATTATTCCTGGCTCTATGCTCTAAATTGCTCATGGCAGGCTCGGGAAAGCATACAGTATTTCAGGAATCAAACCCAGGTCTTTCTGGGTAGTTCATGTGCAAAGAAAACACCATACAGCTGTGCTACAATGTTGACTCCTCAATATACATATTTAAAAGATACAAATAAACTATATTCAGCCTGAACATTTAACAATAAAATTGCATTATAATTAAAATTGTCGTTGAAGCATAGATTTTTAAAAAATTATAATGATTCTATATAATCATCACAAGAGAATTAATATGACACAAATATAAAGGTAAAGTGAATAGTGTTAATTCTGATTTCTCTATCACAATCAAGTAACATAAATTAATAAATCAAAGCAGTCATCAGGTTACTGAGAAATAACTTAATTTTATAAATTAGAAGAAATTAAATTATAGGAATAAAAGGAATTTAATATATCATAGTGTAAATTATAATCATCCATTGTTAGTTTAGGAATATCATAAGAGGACATCAGATTTATTTTACACATTTAAATTTTTTTAAACTTTCATTTTCTAAAATATTTATATTTTTAATTTTTTAAAATATTTTAAATCTTTAAATTTTGAAGTAGATGCTTTTAAAAATTCGACTATTATGTTATCTATATAAATTAAAAATTTAGATGTCATATTAACCAGAATTTTTTTTTTGAGGGGGTCACACCTGGCAGTGCTCAGGGGTTACTCCTGGCTCTAAGCTCAGAAATCGCTCCAGGCAGGCTCAGGTGAACATATGGGATGCCAAGATTCAAACCACCATCCTTCCACATGCAAGGCAAATGACCTACCTCCATGCTATCTCTCTGGCCCCTAAGTGAAATTTTTTAATTTAAAAAATATTTAAGGGCTGTAAAGGTAACACAGCAGTAGGGAATTTGCCTTGCATATGGCTGACCTGGAAGGAACCTGGTTTGATTCTGGTATCCCCTATGGGGAAAATAATGGAAGATACCAAAACCAGACAGTCATATGAACATTAAGTAGAAATAAATGATCAAACTTAAACACCAAATTTAAAGCCAATAAAGCAGAATCGACACCCAATCTACAACATGATAGAAACAGAGGGGACCACTTATACTAGCAACAGGAGGGAGTAATGAAGGGGGATAAGGGATGCATGCTGGGAACAGGGGTGGAAGGAGGACAACATTGGTGGTGGGAATGTCTCTGATTCAATGTCACTATGTGCCTAAAAGAATTACTGTGAAAGATTTGTAATTCACATTGGTCAAAATAAAAATTAAAAAAAGAATGTCATTCAATAAAAAATAAAATTTAAATACACACACACACACACACACACACACACACACACACACACACATACACACAAATTGCTCCTGGCTTGCGGGACCATATGGGACTCCTGGCGTCCTAGGCTAGCGTGTTCAAGGCAGACACCTTACTGCTTGTGCCACTGCTTCAGCCCCCATATTTTAGTTTTATAATGCATATGATTATTTGTTTTGATTCACACTCAATTGTACATAGGGGTCACTTTTGATTCTGTGCTCAGGGATAATTCTTGGCATAGAAGGGGGACCTAGGTAGTGCTGGGACTGATCCTGGTTGCTTTCACACAAATCAAGTGACCTAACAACTATTATTTCTCCATCTCCATCACCGTTGAAACACATTTTTTGGGGGGTCACAGTTGGCAGCACTCAGGGGTTACTCCTGGCTATGTACTAAGAAATCACCCCTGGCAGGCACGGGGGACCATATGGGATGCCGAGATATGAACCACCGTCCTTCTGCATGGAAGGTAAACGCCTTACCTCCATGCTATCTCAAAGGCCCCCATTGAAACAAATTTTAATGGAATGTAGCATCATGTGGGAAAAAATTCAAAAGTGACAGGAAAAATTAATTTCATCTCTATGTAAAATTACTTATGGATATCAATTATGGATAAATTCCTTGACCATAGAATTCTGAGAATCCTCTAAAACTAATTTTTGGCTGAATTTGTCAATGGCCATAGATAAAATGAATAATAAAAATATATTTTACTAGATCAATGCAAGACCTACAAAGGAAATGATATATAAGGCAAGTGTATTTTTAATATCTTTATTTAAGCATCATTATTACAAACATGTTTGTAGTTGGGTTTTAGTTATAAAAAGGAACACCCTCTTTCACCAGTGCAACATTCCCACCACCAATGCCTCCCAACTCACTTCTGTAAGGGGAAGTGTTTAGAAGCTTCTTAATAAAA
Organism: Suncus etruscus; assembly: GCF_024139225.1. Classification (NCBI taxonomy): domain Eukaryota; kingdom Metazoa; phylum Chordata; class Mammalia; order Eulipotyphla; family Soricidae; genus Suncus; species Suncus etruscus. The sequence goes on from NC_064856.1 coordinate 99,731,219, forward strand.
TCAACAAAGAACTGAATAATAACATGAGCGGAATTTTTACAAGTACTAATCATTTGATAATCAAAAAACTGGAGCATGAGTTTTATTTTCTTCTATTACCTCTATTCTTCCTGATAGCATACTTATTTTTAATGATTTTGTGTATGTAAAACTGGGTAGTGTCAAAAATTACTGAATACTTACATAACAATATAGATTAATTCTTGACATGAACAGTAACCTAAATTTATATATTATATATTGACACCACTAAGTAAGCATATAAAACTTTGTTATTTTTGCTGTGGTGTTCAGTCATGCCAAAGGTTCTCTGATATTTTATGACACCAACTATCTCATACTTCATATTTTCAATATGATGATACATGTGTATATATTATATCAAAACAAACGCAATCTTTATGTTCTGTTTTAGAAGATAAATTATGCTTACAGATGTGTATAATGTTTAAATTGCTATTTACAAAATTAAGCAAAAATTAAAAGTAATTTTTATTGTCAAATTTTTTAGTCATTATCAGAACCTAGCTGCATGAATTACCAACCTTATTCAAGGAATATATATTCAAGAAAAATTTATAAATGAACCTTTGGTATAATTAAAGTTCAGATCTCCTGAGATCAAAGTTATTAATTGACCGAACTTTTCATAACATAGGATGAGTTTGAGGAATAGATTTTGGTATAAAACTCTGCCTTACCACACCAGATTCCAGAAGGACATACTTGCTCAGAGGACAACTGTTGAAAAAGATTGAGAGTAGAACTAAACATAAATTCAAATAGACTTTTTAATAAAAAATTAGATTTTTAATTCTCAAATAGGCATCAAAAAGAAGTGATTTTTTATTTGAAAGGTATATTATATATTTAAAATACATTAATGGGTGGTAGCATATGCATCATCCAGAATTGTCACCAAAGATCTCTATCTGCTTATCATTAACATAATAACCTTAATAAGAGCAATTGTATAGGAAATAATGCTCTGTACAAAGCGGCAACAGAAGTTTAACCTAAAGAGTAGAGATAAACTTAATTTTAAGCCCTTATTTTCTAATTTCATGATGTTTACTCATATTGATGAGACAAATAGATATAAATGCAATTATAAAGGTGAATTTTCTGTATATTGCAGTGTTTTTCTTATTTTATAATCATAATGTATGTTATTATCAAAAAGATAATTGAAATAGAAGGACATTTTATTTTGATTCTGAATTACAGGTAAGTCTAATTTTACATTCCTAATATTTTATACACATGTTTCTGTCTGTTTGTACTTTATAAAGAGAAAAGTGCTTTTATATTTCTGCATATTCTTTTAAGCACTAAAATAGTGCCTCAAATGGCAAGCATGAAAAAATGTCTTCATTGAGCAAATACTTATAAAAAAACAAATAGGTAAAGAGGAACAATTGTGATTGTGAGTATAGAAAAATTAGTTGTCTATAAAATATGCATATTATCTGAAGCCTGTTTAAATTTCTAATGTAGTGATAAATATTTGCATCATAGCTGCATTAATTATAATCTGTTTTACATCAATTATTTGTATCATACTTAGCAAATAAGTTTTTAATTGATAATGGGATAACTGTATATGGGTTTCTTTTTTAATATAAAAATTCTACTTTTTAAATTTTGTTCATTGAACAATCTATAATAAATTGATATTTTTATTATGTCAAGATCATCATGGATATCAATATGCTGCCACAGCACTTTTTAAGAAATAATTTCCCTTTTCTACAGTTTAATCTCCCTCTTGGACTTCTCACAATTGAGGTTGCATTTTAGGAAAAATAGGTCTAAGCACTTTAATCCTTAATTAAATGATTAAATTAAAGTTTCTAAGTTTTCTTTCAGTTGATATACATTGTATAGAGCTATATTTTTTTTTTTGGTTTTTGGGCCACACCCAGTAACGCTCAGGGGTTACTCCTGGCTATGTGCTCAGAAGTTGCTCCCGGCTTGGGGGACCATATGGGACACCGGGGGATCGAACCGCGGTCCGTCCAAGGCTAGCGCAGGCAAGGCAGGCACCTTACCTTTAGCGCCACCGCCCGGCCCCTAGAGCTATATTTTTAACACAGCTAAGCACTGCTCTGTCTAAGGAACTATCACAATGCATCTATATAAATTATTTTAAGCTCATCAAAAAATCCATTAAGTTTGCTGTTAGATGCTAAAAAATAATTTTAATAAAAATAATAAATTAAACTTGAAATAGGAATCTATATTTTATTAAAGTGATAAATAATTATTTGTTAACATTTATTTATTATTTATTATTAAAGTGATAAATAATTATTTAAAGTTTATTTGGATCACAATACAATGGATCAGTGTAAGAGAAGGCATATCTCATCAGAAATCACTGAAATATATCATTCTATTCCCCTATTATTGTGAGTACTATCTTACACAAAATTGTGAACCTGGAAAGCCTAACATTTCCTTAAAAAATTAAAAGTATTCGGGGCTGGGAAGGTGGCGCTAGAGATAAGGTGTCTGCCTTGCAAGCGCTAGTGTAGGATGGACCGCAGTTTGATCCCCGGGCGTCCCATATGGTCCCCCCAAGCCAGGGGCGATTTCTGAGCGCATAGCCAGGAGTAACCCCTGAGCGTTAAACGGGTGTGACCCAAAAACCAAAAAAAAAAAAAATTTAAAGTATTCATAATTTTATTCTAGTTCGTAGTAATTCAAGATTGGTCTTAATCTCTTAATCTTAATCTTAATCTTAATTTGAATGACATGAGGGTGAATAATAATAGGTCTATAGACATGAATCCTTGCTAACTCTTGTTGTTACTCAGCAGCTGTGTTAAAGTTCTGTGTTGACAACAATGGCTGAAAACAATATCACTCAGGTGACCTTCTTCATTCTCTCTGGATTTTCAAATCATCCTGAACTAACAGTCTGTCTGTTTTTGATATTTCTCTTTATCTACCTATTTACTGTTTTGGGGAACCTCGGTCTCATCGTGTTAATCAGCATGGACTCTCAGCTTCATACTCCAATGTACTTTTTCCTGAGCCATTTAGCTTTTATTGACGTATGTTATTCTTCCACAATAACACCCAAAGCTCTGATCAATTTCCAGTCCAGCCAGAAAAGCATCTCTTTTGTGGGCTGCTTCGCTCAAATGTGTTTTTTTGTGGGTTTGGCAAGTAGTGAATGTTTTCTTCTTGGCTCCATGGCCTATGACCGCTATGTAGCCATCTGCAATCCCTTACTGTATTCAGTAGTTATGTCACAGACGGTTTGTAACTGGTTGGCAGTGATGCCATATCTGATTGCTTTCACTGATTCAGTGATAATTGCCTGCGTGATCAGTACCTTGCCCTACTGTGATTCCAATGTCAACCATTTTTTCTGTGATACCACAGCTCTGATGGCTCTGTCCTGTGGCGATATTTCCAGCACAGCACTCATGATCTTTTTTTTAGCTGGCTTCACTATTACTTTTCCACTCTTCATTATCACTGTCACTTACATTGCCATCATCTCATCAATCCTGAGAATCCAGTCTGCAGCAGGTAGGAAGAAGGCTTTCTCCACTTGTGCATCTCACCTCATGGGGGTAACTATTTTCTATGGCTCCCTGACTTTTACCTATTTGCAGCCTGATGACTCCTTATCCCTAACTCAGGCACAGGTGGCCTCTGTGTTCTATACCGTTGTCATCCCAATGCTCAATCCATTGATCTATAGTCTCAGGAACAAAGATGTAAAAAATGCTCTCCTGAAAGTCATACAGAGAAAAGAATTTTTCATGAAGAATCTAGGATGTTTTAAATAAAAATGTACTTGGGTCAATGAAAGCATTCAACAGCTCTCCATCATTAGAGCAATCCTAATAGCAGAATGGTACTAATTGATCATTTAATTGTAAATTTTGGGAGACACCAACCATTTGGTTCACTTTTTATGTAATTACGAATCTGAAACCATAATTTTTTTTTAGAAATTATTTAGGTAGGAATGTGCTAAGATTTAAAGAGATATCTGAGTAGTCTCTGTATTTATTCCTGAATATTCTTTCAAGAATATTCTTTACGAGCTTATAGTGTATGAAAAATGTTCAGTTATTATTAAATTACTTGTTCACATCATGTGTGAGTTTGCTTCCTCTGCGACTAATAAACATATGCAGAAAATTTGTACAATAGTAGGGAATGGTCAAAGTCTGATGAACAATGTGCAATGACAGTTGCTAGGTTGAGAATGAAGGCAAAAGAAGAAAACTAACAAAAGTCATCATAAATCAGGGGAGGGTCAAGGGGCAAATGAGGTAATTAGAGAGATAAGAATATTCAAGGAAACACATAAACTGGCTAATGGACAGGAATTAATTGATTTTCAAGATGTATTTTCTTATAAAGCATATACTAATTAATTATATGTGATCTTTTATTCTCTTGGGTTATACTAAAAAGCTACATGTACAAAGTAAAAATGTTGATTTCTGGCTGAATCTCTATGTAATCATAATGTCCCTCTCTAAATACAAAGACTACATATTGTAGATATAAATGTGTGTGGGACTGATGAAAACTATGGGTATAGGAGTTGCAGCATATTTCTGAGATTTTAACCATATAGATGGAGTTTCTAATTTCCCTAAATCAGTCAGAAGGTCTCTCTTAGTCATGTAGCAGTGAAAATATATTCTGGATTTGAGGGTAAATTTCTTTTGAAAAAAAAAAAGTTTATTTTAAAATTTATTGAGTTCTTCGGGCATTGTAATATCAATCCTGTCAATAGTATATTCCTAAATACTATCTGTATTCAACATAAATAATTCACTGGTTTTCAAAGGTACAGACACTAATATTTGAAAATCATATTTAAAGGAAATAAAAATTAATTTGTTAAACCATTTTGAAATGAAGATATACATTTTGTAGTATTTCTAATATTCTGAACTCTCTATGAGAAGCATTTTTGTTTTTCATGTTTGTTCTTATACCTACTAAACATACACTCAGTATTTCCTTAAATATTTTCTATTTACATATTAAAATAGTGATGAATTGATATATTAATATCTGTATAGTACTTTTCTTTTTAAATAGTAGGTACAATAAGCATTTGGAGGATTGCACTTTATGTAACTATATGGAACATTAGCTGTGTTTAAATTTATCTATAATCCTCTTTCTGTAAAGAAAAAACACTGGTTATCATTCTTACAAATGGTTGAAGGTAATTCTTGTGAATGAATCTTTACATTTCTATAGATCTATTTGCTTAAATGAGAAGAGCATTCCCTTTTCCTGTTACATTCTATGGTCTATTAACATAATTGATGTAAAACAGCTTAACAAAATAAAAACAAATCAAAATTCAAAGAATAGTGAGATTGGGTCAGAGATACTGTTGATGTGTCCATCAATGCTAAGAGAAGAGGTGAGGTCCAGAAACATATAAGGATAAAGTATTTACTATAGGTGGAAAAGAGAATATTTGAATAAACAAACATTTTAGTGTCACAAAGCTAACTTTCTCTTAACTAATTTTAATCGATGGCAGTAGTTTTTTTCAATTATAGATACATCCCTTTTATATATTAATATAGATAACTATGGAAAAAAAAACTGTTCTCCAGTCTAGTAATTGAAAATTACTCACAGTTCATCACAATACACATTTTAATTGACCTATTAAGAGGTCATAGATTCTATTAACCTCATCAACCCACAGAAATATTACAGTCCATAAGATTATAACTAGGTAAACTTAGGGAATTTTTAATTAGATTTAACGGAAGGAAAATAAACATGTCATAAAAATATATGAAAAATAACTGTTACTTTAGTTATGTGTGAAACAAGAATAAAAATTAACCATTTAAGCTCATTCAATATACTTGATGGACAATTTAATAGGAAATAAACATTTTGAACATTTAAAACTTTCTTTCAACGTGGAAGGTGAAGATCTACATATCTAGGGGTCTGAGAGATAGTACAAAGTAAGGCGATTGCTTTACTTTGGGAGGTTTGATTCTCAGCATCCCATTTGGTCCCCCAGCCTGCCAGAGGAGATTTCTGAGTGCAATGCCAAGAGTGGCTCCTGAGTACAGCTGGGTGTGGCCCAAGAACCAATCAATCAATCAATCAGTAAAGTTTAGGGAAAAAGATCATATATTTAGGCAAGCATATCTCTTCTCAAGTGTTTTTCAAAAACTCTTTTAGATTCTTAAGGTTAGAATTTTTATATTCCTTAATTTTCTGCTCAAGTTTCTAGAAAACCTACAAGCAATGTCCTAAACTACATTTTGAACGGGCTGTTTGTTCCCCAAGTCACCCTTAATCTCTTAAAACTAGTTGGTCATATCCTATTCAATGTGTATGATACTTGAAGATGATTTTCTAGTCAGGCATAGTATTTCTAATACATACAATGCTTAGAATTTATTTTAAATTCTGCAATTAACAAGCTCATTATAAAAAAACGTATCTGACACCGAGAGATAGAACACACAGCGGTTAAGTTATTTGTGTTGCATGCAGCCTACCAGGCTTCTATCTTTGGCATCCTATATAGTCCCCTGAGTACTGCCAGGAGTAACCCCTGAATGCAGAACCGGAGAAATCATTGAAATTCAAAGGGTGTGCCCCCCCAAAAAATACAGGCATCAAAATACATTGTCAAAATAAAATCTATGGAGAATGTCCTACAAAGTTGGAGTTTCTGTAAGGTTGCTTTTTGGGGGGCTCACTCTACAGAAGTTGTCCTGAAGTTGATAGGTGAGCTGGAGGCAAATTAACTTATTCAATTTATCCCAAAACAAGAGTCTTTGAGTTAGGGCCAGTGCAAAAGCATAGCGGGTACAAACCCATATTGGATTTCTGGCACTGCGTATCGTTCCCTGAGCCTGCCAGGAGTAATTTCTGAGCACCACCAGGTGTAGCGCAAAACAATCAAAAATAATCTCTGATTTCAATGTTAAGTATTCCAAATGCTTTTAGATTTCAGTGTGAGGCTTCCAATTGTGATTTAGCTGCTAATAATTATGTCTAAAAAGAGTATTTTTCTCCTTGTGTGCACACAAAGCTGAGGTTTGTAGATTGGTATTGATGAGAAAGCTGAGTGGATAGTTTGACTCGCAGTTTAAATAAATCACAGGGTTATGTGTGTGTGTGTCTGTGTGTGTTTTGTGTATGTATGTGTGTTCCTTTTACCTTACAGAATATTTAACAAAAGAGAATACAAACTATATTCATTGCAAAGATCATTCAAATTGTTTCTCCTATTAATCTCATGATAAACAATGAAATAAATAGTATTACTCTTGCTTTTAACAGACATAGCAGGCATAGATGAGTGACTTTATAAGAATTGTCACTTTCATGGAACTGAAAGATTAAATAGGTGGTTAAGACCTTGTCTTGCATACTACTACCCAAGTTTAGTCCATCGACACCCCCAGGAAATATTTAGCTTTATACTGTAGGAACAAAACCTTGCAAAAACATGAGAGAATCAAAAATAAATAGGTAATTAAGTCTTATATGTCATTCTTATTTTTTATTTTTATGCCTTTATTTATTTTTTTAATATTTTTATTTAAACACCTTATTTACAAACAGGATTGTAGTTGGGTTTCAGTCATATCAGATGACACCCCACCATCACCAGTGCAACATTCCCATTACCAATGACCCAAATATTACTATTTGGGTCACTATATGTCATTCTTAACTAAGGAAATGGAACAGAAATCTGGAAATTAAGTTGTGAGGAACATAATTAACAAGAAATTGAGAAAAGCTAATGTTTAATAAATGAGTTTGGGTTATGCCTTAAAGATAACCCTTTATATATAAAAGTTGTCTGCTGGGGCCGGAGACGTGGCACAAGTGGTAGAGCATTTGCCTTGCAAGCACTAACCTAGGATGGGCCATGGTTCGATCCCCCGGCATCCCACATGGTCATCCAAGACAAGGGCTATTTCTGAGCACATAGCCAGGAGTAACCCCTGAGTGTCACAGGGTATGCCCCCCCCCAAAAAAAAAGTTGTTTGATAATAGTTTTATGGTTGTTAACGTTTTCCTTTCTAATCTCTTTTAGCAGTTTGATTTCTTTTAGAGAGATCAAAAGACATGATCTTCTTGGGTCCCGAGAATTAGTACATGTCATTTTAATAAAAAATATGATTTCTACTTATATATCATGAATCAATGTTCAATGCTTTATAATTGTAAGATATATTACCACTTTATTTCTTATTGATAATGACCCTGGTTGTAATATCTTAATATATATATTTTATTTAAACACCTTGATTACATACATGATTGTGTTTGGGTTTTGGTCATGTAAAGACCACCACCCATCACCAGTGCAACATTCCCATCACCAATGTCCCAAATCTCCCTCCTCCCCACCCAACTCCTGCCTGTACTCTAGACAGGCTTTCTATTTCCCTCATACATTCTCATTGTTAGGATAGTTCACAATGAAGTTATTTCTCTAACTTAACTCATCCCTGTTTGTGGTGAGCTTCATGAGGAGAGCTGTAACTTCCAGCCCTCCTCTCTTTTGTGTCTAAAAATTATTATTGCAAGAATGTCTTTCATTTTTCTTAAAACCCATAGATGAGTGAGACAATACTGCGTCTCTCTCTCTCTCTCTCTCTCTCTCTCTCTCTCTCTCTCTCTCTCTCTAACTTATTTCACTCAACATAAAAGATTTCATGTACATCCATGTATAGGAAAATTTCATGACTTCATCTCTCCTGACAGCTACATAATATTCCATTGTGTCTATGCACCACAATTTCTTTAGCCATTCATCTGTTGAAAGGTATCTTGGTTGTTTCCACGGAGTCTTGCTTTGGTAAATAGTGCTGCAATGAAAATAGGTGTAAGGAAGGGATTTTTGCATTGTATTTTTTTAATATAATTTTTATTTTGATCATAGTGTCTTACATATTGTTGACAATAACATTTTAGGTACATATTTACATAAAATCAGGGGGGATTCCCATCCCCAAATTGTCCTCCCTACCCCTCCGTTGTTGTCCTACCTCCCATTTCCTCTTCCCTCACCCCCAGGGTGGCTAGAATATGTGGTCCCCTCTGTATCCAACCCACTACTTAGTAGTCTTGCACCTGTTTGGTCTTGATGCCTCCCTTATCTCCCCCTCTAACTGTAGGCAGGACTAGCTAGTTCAAGTTGCGTGGTTTTGCCTGAGAAGGAGAAGATAAATAAACTGGGGTAAGAGTCTAATACTCCCAAAATGGGTGGAATCCTTCTAGAGGTTCTCATCATCGATTTGGGAGATGAAGGAGAGAAAGAAGGTGAAACACTCCACCAGTACCAAAAAAAGTGTCAATTATCCAGTGAGGACTCCAGCTATATCGATAAGCACCACAGAAAAACAGCCTAAAAACAAAGCAAAACAGACAGACAAACAAACAAACAAAAAACAGAACAAAAACAAACAAACAAACCAAAAACACGCCATGGTCTTGAAATAAGAAACATGGCATAGCACATAACGAGGGAAAAGAAAAGAATAGAAAAAAATAAGTATAATTGGGGACGACGATTTCAATAATCACACCCAAACAGAGAAATCGACCAAAATAGATAGGTAAATAAAAATAATAATAACAATAATAAATGAAGGTAAAAGATATATATGTATATATATATATATACACACACACACATATATATACATATATATAAAATACTAAGTTTTTGTGCTTTTTGTATTTTTGTTTTTTCCCCTCCTGCCCTGGCACAGTAAATATTGGGGTCATTCGAAAAGGAATTCACATGGCTTAAGAAATATGGGGTTTCTCCGTCCTTGGAGTATACTGTCATGGGATCAGCTCCAGACTTTGCTCAGGATCATTTATTCTCCTGGTGGTGTTTTTTGGCGTGTGGAAGACTTCTGTTCTGTCCAGGGTGATACACTCAGAGCTCTGTGTTTAGAGGTCTCAGTATCTGCACAGATCCTGAGGTAGGATTTATGGTGAGGTCAGTCTTTGTGGTTCTAGAGGTTCTGTTACCTCAGTGTCGTTTTAGTCCATCTTCTGTGGTTGGTGACCTTGGTCTTTGCACTGAACCTAGGATGGCACCTAGGTTAGCGTCTTTCTTTGTGCTTCCAGAAGGCCCATTCTGTTGCAGTTGTCTCTGTCAGACCTTTGGGACTGGGGGTCATTTGCATTGTATTTTTGTGTTCCTAAGGTATATTCCTAGGAGTAGTATAGCTGGATCGTATGGGAGCTTGATTTACAGTTTTGGAGGCATCTCCATATCGTTTTCCATAAAATTTGAACTAGATGGCATTCCCACCATCATTCCCACATCCCCGCCAACACTGCTTGTTCTCATTCTTTGTGATGTGTGGTACCTCATATTTTTTTTTGATTTGCATCTCCCTTATGATTAGTGATCTGGAGCATTTTTTATGTGTCTTTTGGCCATTTGTATTACTTCTTTGTCAAAGTGTCTTTCCATTTCTTCTCCCCATTTTTTGATAGGATTAGATGTTTTTGTAAAGTTCTGTCAGTGCCTTGTATATTTTGGAGATTAGTCCTTTTTTTATTTTATTTGCATTAAATATAGTTTACTCTTAGCAGAGTTTTAATTAATATGTAGCTTGAATTAATACAATTTCATATTCAATATACAAATTAATTTGATTAACAATTTTTGACTGATCTCTAGTCATATGCCTCTGTTCTTACATTGCAAAAAGTAGGGGCTGGAGTGATGGCACAGATGGTAGGGCATTTTCCTTGCATGAGTTAAACTAGGACAGACTTCGTTCAAACAAGCAAAAAATCTGGAGGAGTCCTAGAGACTATAAATATCAGTTTAAGAAAAGAAACGGAAAAAGAAAGAAAAATATAAAAATAATACAAGAAAAATCAACCCCCCCCAAAAAAAAAACCCCAAAACCAAGCAAACAAACAAAAGACCTAAAAAACCCACAGCAATAAAGACAACAACCAAACACTAACCATGGTCCTGAAATAAAGATGATGCTTCAAGGGCAGAAAAACCTTGTATCTCTTAGGCCAGGGAAATTCCCTTTCTAATCTCCCAAATTTTTACTGTGCCTATCACCCCCCCCAAAAAAAAATTAGAAACTGCCTCTTAAAATTGCCAAGAGACCACATGAATGCCATGGATTTAACTTGGGTCTGTAGCAGGCAAGACTAGTGTCATATCCATTGTACTATCTATCCAGCCACAAATTACAGAGTTTTAAATATGCATCAGGAGATTACCTCATTGTTAGAAAGGAATAAGGCATTAGGCCAACAAATATATCTATCATGTGATACTTTATAAAGCCTCACAAGTTTGTTACCTATATTTGACTAAATGTTTCAAGATCCTTTTCTCTTCTTTGACTCTATGTTGATTTTTTAAAAAAATTTATCTAATTTTGTTTGAGGGACACATTTGTCAGTGCTCAGGGTTTTCTCCTGGTTTTGTGCCCAGGGATTATTTTGTCAGGGCTCAGGTGACCAAATGAGATGCCACAGATCAACCCTAAATTGACAGAGGACAAGGCAAGTGTCATGCTCATTGTATTAACATTCTGGCTTTCCATTTTATATTGAAATAGTATATACTGTAAAATGTTAGTTTCTTTAGCCCTTTTTCCCAAAATAATGTAAAGGACAAGAAACAAGTAAAATATATAATTTTTATAACTACTCATGTTAATAAATGATTATTTTAGTTTGTACTATTTACCTTTTGATACATCAATTATTTATATTGTACAATTTTAATTATCTACTGGATTAGGTTGATTTTATATTATTTAATTATATTTTTCTTTTTGATATTCTGCTTGTTTGTGAGAAATTTATGTTTGAATCATTTATAAGAAAGATAGGAATGTTATTATTCCTATTGTGATAAATATATAGATGTGATGTTAAAATGCTTTAATTTCTTTATAGACTATAATAATTTTAAGTGTATACTAATTTTAGGTTTTCAATTTTTAACTTAGAATATATTTTATTTTGGAGTGGGAGTGATAGTACAGCAGGAAGGGTGCTGGTCTTGCAGATGACCAAGGATTCACCCCAGATACCATGCTCCTTCAAGACCTACCAAAAATGATCCCTGAGCTAGAAAATTTCAAGAGTTTTAGAGTTCTCTACTAAAATGTGACTTATTACACAAATCACAGCCTCATTAAATTATATATACACCAAAAGTAATTAAATTATTGTAAAAACAATTTACCAACACAAATGTAAGAAACACTTAAAAATTAATTACATGAACATTTCTAACATTTATGGCGCACTTTAGTAAAACTTTCTGTGAATGGTGCTTTTAAATGTTGCATTTTGTAGTGTGATCGCCTTTGTCTTTTGAGAGAATTTTTTATGCCTTACTGAATTTGCAGCCATATTTTTTCAAATATATTTATATGTTACAATCTTACCCTATCTACAGTCTATTATTCTAAAAATCAGTTTGTTGGTTTTCTCTTGTTTCTCTATACTCTACAAACCTTCATTACTACCAAATACTTTAAAACATAAATACCTTGTATAAAATCCCAACTTATTCTGGGTCTGGAGAGATACCTGTGCTTCCCTTGCATTCAAAGAACACAAGTTCTATTCCTAACACCCTTCTACCCATCTACTTCCCACCCCCACCACACGCTCCTATAGCACCTCTAGGAGTAACTTCTAAATGCAGAGCCAGCAGAAAGCCCTGATTATCTCTATGTGTGGCCCTTGAAAAATACTACCAAAACAAAATCATAATGTAGTCTATTTAACTATCAGATGAAGATTACTATTTATTTTTAAACAATGTTCTACCTTAGTGAATGCATTTAATCTGTAAACAAGCAATATAGTATATATTGTTTTATGTCTACAAAGGGGATAGGCTTGGGAATGGTTTGGGATCTAGGGAAATGGTAGAAGGAATTATACATTGGTAGGGGATTTGTCTCTGAACAAATGTATTCTTATTTTATTTTATTTTTGGTTTTTAGGTCACATCCTGTGATGCTCAGGGGTTACTGCTGCCTATGCACTCAGAAATTGCTCCTGGCTTGAGTAAAGATATGGGACACCTGAGGATCAAACTACAGTTCATCCTAGGTCAGCCTCCTGCAAGGCAAACTCCCTACTTCTCTGCCACCACTCAGGCCCTTGAACAAATGTATTCTAAGCAACTATGCAATACATGGTCTTTAAATAAACCAATGTATATGTAAAGTAATTTATATATAAATTATATATAAATATAAATATATAAGGGTTTTGAAATTGTAGTACAGTGGATAGCTCTTTTGCCTTGCACACCACCAAATCCTGACCTGAGTTCTTTCTCTGGTAGCCCATATGGTCCCTAGAACCTGCCAGGATTGATCTTTAAATTCAGTCAGGAGTCAGACCTTAGCACCGTCAGGATTTTTAACCCCTAAAAACAAGGAAGAAAATAAACAAAAAGAAAAAAACAAAAATTGTTACCCCTAAATAATAAACAAAAAAACTCCCCAAAAGTGAATCTGAATCTACTTGACAACAAAACTTTTGTTCCACTAAAAACATTATTTCAAAGTAGTTGCTCTGAAAATACTATAAATTTCTTAAAGTAGAGTAAGTTAAAATTATACTTTAAAGGGGGATAGAGCAATAATACAGAGAGTAGACTTGTTACCTTGTATGCCACTGACCTGAGCTTTATCCCTAAGTTTTCAACATGGTACCCCAAGCCTCTCCAGGTTTAATTTTTTATAACTGCCAAATGTGGCCCAGTCAACCATTCCACTGTAAAATTTAATCCAGTAAAGCTGGATTAAAGTTGCTAAATAAGAATACAACAAACATAATTCAGTGGTAATCATTACATCATGACTTTAACAGACTGGAACAAAAATTAACATAACATAACATAACATAACATAACATAACATAACAAACATAACATAACATAACATAACATAACATAACATAACATAACATAACATAACATAAAATAGAACAAAAATTGCTGTCTTTTATTCAAAAGTTGGTACAAAATATTTTAAATTATTTTTTGACATATAATAAAAATGAAATTCTGAAATACTTGACAGACAACAATATTTTGAGTGGGGAGGAAGCAGAGGTACACCCTGTGATGTTTAGGACTTCCTTCTTGCTCTGTGCTTAGGGATCACTCTAAGCAGCCTCAGGAACCATAAAGTATTAAGGATCAGACCTTAATACACACAGTTTAAATCACAGTTTCTGGAATTATGAAGATTATACTTTGGATAAGTGACAGGTTAGCATAAAGTAATATTAAAGAGAAGGCATATATATATATATATATTATCCAACCACTCTAATGGATGTGTATTGCCAAAGGAAAATTATATAAAGAGTGCTTAAAAGATATAAACTGATGAGTTCAAAATAGGGGCCCTGAGTGGTAGAACAACAGCAGAGTATTTGCCTTGCACATTGCTGACCCAGGACAGACCTGGATTTTATCCCTGGCATCCCATATGGTCCCCCGAGCCATATATAATATATGTATTCCCCCCTTTTTTCTTACCTTCAAACAGAACCACATAGCTTAAACCATCTTGTTCTGCCTCACAAATTGAGGGGGAAATAATGGAGGGCACCAAGACCAAACAGTCATATGAACATTGAGTAGAAATAAAAAATGTTCAGACTTGAACACTAAATCCAAAGCCAACTACAACAGAATTGATACCCAATCTACAACATGCTAGATACAGAAGGGGCCACTTATACTAGCAGCCTGGGGGGTAAAGGAGGGCAATATGGGATGCATGCTAGGAACAGGGGTGGTGGGAGGACAACATAGGTTGTGGGAATTTTTTATATACACACAAAAAAAATCCTTCACCAGTGCAACATTCCCATGACCAATATCCCAAGTGTCCTTCCTCCCCGCCCCACCCAGGCTTGTACTATAGACAGGCTTTCTACTTCCCTCAATGAACAAAGTACTCAAGGAATGTGAACAGATGAATAGAGAAGTCTTTGATAAACTCAACAGAAACAACATAAGAATCATTGGAGTCCCAGAGACCCAGGTAGGAGATCTCCAGGAAGAATTAACTGTCAAATACATCATCAAAGAGATACTCCCAGAGTTAAAGACCACATGCAATCAAATCCTGCATGCCTGAAGAGTACCAGCTAAAAGAAACCCAAAGAAAAACACCCCAGAAACTTCTCCTGGGCCTGTCTTCCTGTGTTTCTGAATCCCTGAAGGTCTCAGAGACCTTGGGAGAGCACCCCCAAACAAACTGCATCTTGAAGCTGCCCAGTGAGTAACTTCTGGCTGTGGCAGTCGCTGTCCAATAAGCTGAGCTCTCTGGCCTACAGGGGCTCTGCCCTGCTATGCCTTTGTTCACTCTGAGGACTTCAAGGGAAATGTCTCCTGCGCCTGTCTGTCTGTGTTTCTGAATCCCTGAAGGTCTTCTCAGAGGCCTAGGGAGTGCACCCCAAAAAAACTGCATTTTGAAGTTGCCCAGTGAGTAAATTCTGGTTGTGGGGGTCGCTGTCCAATAAGCTGAGCTCTCTGGCCTGCAGAGCCTCCACCCTGCTTTGCCTTTGTTCACTCTGAGGACTTCAAGGGAAACTTCTCCTATGCCTGTCTGCCTGTGTTTCTGAATCCCTGAAGGTCTCCTCAGAGGTTTAGGGAGTACACCCCCAAAAAACTGTCAAAGAGAGGCAGCAGAAGAGCGCTTCATGGCCGGGCACTTTTTATAACCAATGAACCCCACCACAACATGCAGGAAAAACCACACGACAAGCGTGACAATGGAGAAACCTCACAGGCAAACACCATACACAGAGAATGAAAACAAAGGCTCGGATGACCTAATAAATTCCAACCACCTGATTAACCTCTCAGATAAGGAACTTAAAATAGCAATATGGAAGATGTTTGAAGAACTCAAAGAAAGCATAGATGGATCAGAACAGAACACAAAGACAGAAATCAAAAAACTCCAAACTGAAATAACATATCTGAAAATCACGGTAGCTCAACTGAAAACCTTAATGGATGGTCTTGCCAGCACGGTATCAGCAGCTGAGGAAAGAATCGTAGTACTGGAAGATGTGATGCAGAAAAACTCAACACAACAGAAGAAATTGGAAAAGAACCTTAAGACAAATGAACCGGCAATGGAAAAACTACTCAAGTAATGCGAACAGATGTAAAGAGAAGTCTTTGATAAACTCAACAAAAACAACATAAAACTCAATGGAGTCCCAGAGATCCAGGTAAGAGATCTTCAGGAAGAATCAACTGTCAAAGACATTATCAAAGAGATACTCCCAGAGTTAAAGACTACATGCAATCAAATCCTGCATGTCCAAAGAGTACAGCTAAAAGAGATCCCCCCCCAAAAAAAAAAACACCTCAAGACACATCCTTGTTACAATGACAAATCCCACAGTTAGAGATAGAATACCGAAAGCAGCAAGATCAAAAAGGGAAATTACATTTAAAGCAGCATCCCTAAGACTTACAGCAGGCATGTCACAAGAAACTCTCAAGGGCAAAAGACAGTGGTGGGATATTGTGACAAGACTAAATGAAATGAATGCCTCACCGAGAATACAGCACCCAGCTGACTCACGTTCAGGTTTGAAGGAAAAATACATAGCTTCACGGATAAACAACAGCTCAGAAACTTCACAGATGAAAAACCAGCCTTAAAGGAAAAACTGACAGGTCTACTCAAAGACAAGAGAGAAAAACAAACACAGCAAACTTATCTACAAAGATGACATTAAATCCTATGACAATCATCTCCCTCAATGTCAGTGGACTAAATTCACCAATTAAAAGACACAGAGTGGCAAAATGGGTCAAAAAGATGAATCCAACCTTCTGCTGCCTACAAGAAACACATCTGAATAATCAGAACAAACATAAACTCAAAACCAAAGCCTGGAGAAAAATTATCCAAGCAAACAACACACTCAAAAAAACTGGGGTGGCCATATTAATATCTGATGATACAAACTTTATACTCAGAAAAGTGGTAAGAGACAAAGATGGACACTATGTACTAATTAAGGGATATGTGCAACAGGAATAAATCAGACTATTAAACATATATGCACCCAATGAGAGATCAGAAAATTATGTAATACAGTTACTGACAAATCTGAAAGAAATCAATGACACAATAGTTGTGGGAGACCTCAACATGGCCCTATGAACACTTGATAGGGCAACCAAACTGAAACCCAACAAAAACATACTAGCCCTGAAAAGAGTTATGGAAGAAAGAGGACTAGTAGATATATACAGGACACTCCAGCCCCAAAAATCTGGATACACATTCTTCTTCAATGTACATGTGTCATTCTCCAGGGTAGACTACATGCTGACATATAAAACATACCTCCATAAAATCAAGAGGATAGAAATCTTGCAGGCCACCTTTGCTGACCACAAGGCTCTGAAATTAGATGTGAACTACAAAGTCACACAGAAGAAAAACTTTAACAATTGGAAATTAAATACCCTGATACTGAAAACCAGTGGGTCTGAGATGAAATCAAAAAGGAAATCAAAACTTTCCTGGAAACAAATGATAATAAAGACACAAACTGCCAGAATCTATGGGACACAGCAAAATCAGTACTGAGGAAAATTTACAGCTCTACAAGCACACATCAGGAAGAAAGAAGGGGTATAACTGAATAACTTAATGATGCAGCTCAAAAAATTAGAAAATGACCAACAAAAGGAACCAAAAATAGGGAGAAAGAAGGAAATAAAGGAAATAACAAAGCTGAAAGCAGAATTCAATGAAGTGGAAAACCAAAAAACAATCCGAAAGATCAACAAAATCAGAAGTTGGTTCTTTGAAAAAATAAACAAGATTGATAGACCATTGGCAAAACTCACAAAGAGAGAGACAGAGAAACCTTATAAACCATATTAGAAATGAAAAGGGGGGCCCTGGAGAGATAGCACAGCAGCATTTGCCTTGCAAGCAGCTGATCCAGGACCAAAGGTGGTTGGTTCGAATCCCAGTGTCCCATATGGTCCCCCGTGCCTGCCAGGAGCTATTTCTGAGCAGACAGCCAGGAGTAACCCCTGAGCACCGCCGGGTGTGGCCCCCCCCAAAAAAAACAAAAAAAGAAATGAAAAGGGGGAGATCACGACAGATATTCCAGAGATACAAAGGGTAATCAGAGACTACTTTGAGAAATTTTATGCTACTAAACATGAAAACCTAAAAGAAATGGAAAAATTCTTGGACACTTATAACCTTCCACAGTTAAGTAAGGAGGATGTAGCATATCTAAACATCCCCATCACTACTGAGGAAATTGAAACTGGAATCAAATATTTTCCCAAAAAGAAAAGCCCAGGCCCAGATGGTTTTCCTAATGAATTTTTTCAAATGTTTCAAGAGGAGCTACTACCAATCCTAGCCAGGCTCTTCCATAAATTAAAAAAATGGGAACACTCCCAAACAGGTTTTATGAAGCCAACATCACCAGACAGAGATGCTGCCAAAAAAGAAAATTACAGACCAATAGCCCGGATGAATGCTGATGCAAAAATCTTCAACAAAGTCCTGGCAAATAGGATCGAATGCATTATCAATAAGATCATACACTACGACCAAGTAGGTTTTATACCAAAAATGCAAGGATGGTTTAACATCCTTAAATCTATCAACATCATACACAACATCAACAAGAAGAAAAATTCAAAATCATATGATCATATCAATAGACACAGAGAAAGCATTTGATAAGTTCCAACACCCATTCATGATCAAAACTCTCAGCAATATGGGAATGGAATGAACCTTTCTCAATCTAGTTGAAGCCATCTACCACAAGCCAATGGCAAATATTATCCTCAATGGAGAAAAACTAAAAGCCTTCCCTCTAAATTCTGGTACAAGACAAGGCTGTCCACTCTCACCACTCCTCTTCAACATAGTACTGGAAGTTCTTGCTATAGTGATCAGGAAGAAAAAGATATCAAGGGAATCCAGATAGGAACGGAAGCAGTCAAGGTCTCACTGTTTCCAGATGACATGAAAATCTACTTAGAAAACCCTAAAGACTCTACCCAAAAGCTTCTAGAAACAATAGACTCATATAGCAAGGTGGCAGGCTACAAAATTAACACACATAAATCAATGGCCTTTTTATACACCAATAATGACAGGGAAGAGAAAGAAGTCAAGAAGGAAATCCAATTCACATTAGTGCCACACAAACTCAAATATCTTGGAGTCAACTTGACCAAAGATGTGAAGGACCTGTACAAAGAAAACTATAAAGCCCTGCTCTAAGAAATAAGAGAGGACACACGGAAATGGAAACACATACCCTGCTCATGGATTGGCAGGATTAACATCAATATAATGGCAATACTCCCCAAAACATTATACAGATTTAATGTGATCCCCTTAAAATATTCATGACATTCTTCAAAGAAGTGGATCAAACACCTATGAAGTTCATCTGGAACAATAAACACCCTCGAATAGCTAAAGCACTTTGAGGGAAAAGGAAAATGGGAGGCATTACTTTCTCTGTCAGAGACAGCCAGAAATCAAACCCTGATATTGAATTCAGCAGAACAAACCAGTCTGTGTGGCAAGAATACATAACCTAAGGCATTGACTAGCCCAGAGCCCTAAGAAATATCACAGTTCCATATCATGCATATATTCCAGGAAGCTTGAGATATCTTTGAAGCTTTACTACCTTAAGGTAAAAATTGGTTCCTGTGTAAAGATAACATGTAAAGTTTAATTACAGGGATGCACCCTATAAAGACTGCCTGCAATGCTGGCTGTTCCATTTGGTTCCTCTCCACCCCCTGTTTTAATTGTGCTTAAAAGAGCCTGTACCCATCAATAAAGCGAGACCTTGATAAGACACTTTACTTGGTCTCCATCTCTTCTCCCCCCCCCCCATTCTTTTTACAGACTGGAACCCCTCTATATACCCATGAGTAACGGAGTCCTGCAAGATGGAACATTTCCCCAACTTTTAATATACTACAAGGCAATAGTTATCAAAACAGCATGGTATTGGAATAAAGACAGACCCTCAGATAAGTGGAATAGGCTTGAGTTCTCAGACATTGTTCCCCAGACATACAATTACCTAATTTTTGACAAAGGAGCAAGAAATCCTAAGTTGAGCAGGGAAAACCTCTTCAACAAGTGGTGCTGGCAGAACTGGTTAGCCACTTGCAAAAAAGCGAACATAGACCCCAAGTTAACATCATGTATGAAGGTAAAATCCAAACGGATTAAATCCAAACCTTAATATCAGACCTGATACCATAAGGTATATAGAACAACATGTCGGTAAAACACTCCATGACATTGAGACTAAAGGCATCTTCAAGGAGGAAACTGCACTTTTCAAACAAGTGGAAGCAGAGATAAACAGATGGGAATACATTAAGCTGAGAACTTCTGCACCTCAAAACAAATAGTGCCCAGGATACAAGAATCACCCACCGAGTGGGAGAAACTTCACCCAACATCCATCAAATAAGGGGCTAATATCCAAAATATACAGGGCACTGACAGAACTTTACAAGAAAAAACATCTAATCCCATCAAAATATGGGGAGAAGAAATGAACATATGCTTTGATAAAGAAGAAATACAAATGGCCAAAAGACACATGAAAAAATGCTCCTCATCACTAATCATTAGGGAGATGCAAATCAAAACAACGGTGAGATAGCATCTCACTTCACAGAGATTGGCATACATCACAAAGAATGAGAACAATCAGTGGTGGCGGGGATGTGGAGAGAAAGGAACTCTTATCCACTGCTGGTGGGAATGCCATCTAGTCCAACCTCTATGGAAAGCGATATGGATATTCCTCCAAAATCTGGAAATTGATCTCCCATTTGACCCAGCTATTCCACTCCTAGGGATATACCCTAAGAACACAAGAATACAATATAAAAACCCCTCCTCACACCTATATTTATTGCAGCACTATTCCCAATAGCCAGACTCTGGAAACAATCAAGATCCTTCAACAGACGAATGACTAAAGAAACTGTGGAACATATACAGAATGAAATATTATGCAGCTGTCTTGAGAGATGAAGTCATGAAATTTTCCTATACATGGATGTACATGAATTTTATCATGCTGAGTGAAATAAGTCAGAGGGAGAGAGAGATACAGAATAGTCTCACTCACCTATGGGTTTTAAGAAAAATAAAAGTCATTTTTGCAACAATCCTCAGAGACAAAGAGAGGAGAGCTGGAACTTCCAGTTCACTACATGAAGCTCACCACAAAGAGTGCTGAGTGCAGTTATAGAAATAACTACACAGAGAACAACCATAATCATGTAAATGAATGAGGGAACTGGAAAGCCTGTCTGGAGTACAGGTAGGAGTGTGGTGGGATGGAGGGAGATTGGGGACATTGGTGGTGGGAATGTTGCACTGGTGAAGAGGGTGTTCTTTACATGACTGAAACCTAATCACGATCATATATGTAATCAAGATGTTTAAATAAAGGAAAAAATAAATAAAAAAAGAAATATATACTTTTACAAAACACTTGGGTTATTTTCTTTCTCATTCTCTCACATTTGTTTTTATATTTGTTTGTTTTTCAAGTTTCTCAAATGCAACATTTTAAGCTAGTGTAACTACTATTTCTAGATGAGATTTCATCCTTTTTATATACTTACTAGTACAAAGCTGAAACTATAATATATGCCTTTATTCTTTTAATTCAATATTTTCCAAATTGTAATATATAGGTATAATTATATTTTTCTAGATAAAATATTCAATGTGATTTCATTATTGAGGTTTCAAAAAATTGAAGAGGTAAATAAATTCCCTAATTATTTAAATTTAATAAACATCTACAAAATAAAGTCTTAAATGAATCTATTGGATCATTTAAAATAATATATAAAAAATCAAGTAACTTGGGGTTGATAAGATAGATGAGAAGCAACAGGGGGAAATGGATTAAGGTATGTTAGTAGTATTAAAGAATGACAGAATTATATATTTATATATATATTAAATAGTCAACAGCACTAAAATCAATGAGAACCAAATTATATCAAGCTAATGTAAAGCTCAGAGGGAGTGGCTATGTCCAAAAAATATTATACTAAGAATTTCAATGACTAATTAACAAGTTAGAAATTAAAAAGGGAACTGAGAGATAGCATGGATGTAGAATGTTTGCCTTGAATGCAGAAGGACAGTGGTTCAAAATCTGGCATTGCATATGGTCCCAGAGCCTGCCAGGAGCAATTTCTGAGAATAGAGCTAGAAGTGACTCCTGAGGACTGCCAGGTGTTACCCAAAAGCTTAAAAAAATTTATAAGTAAGCATTAGAATATTAATAAGTATAAGCTATCTATAAATTGTATAATGTAATCATAGTCTTTAAGCACTCTTTTTTGCATTATAAACATTAGATTATTACATAAAAATTGGAATGTAAATTGTGAAGGACCAATTTTACAAGGTGAAAGACCATGTAATTTTCCCCTTTTATTCTCCCATACTATAGAATCTCTGTCACCTAATGACTGTTAAATAATTCTCCTAAGTAATGCATTAGATTTTTTAAATGAAATTTAAATGTGTAACTAAGCATACTAAAATCAATACTGGATGTATAGATGTACTCATATTTATCAAAATATGAATCTCATTTTTAACTTATCTATAAAGACCATCTATAACCAATTTGAAACTTTTGTAAAATTATATTAATTAGGAATGTGTTTTCTAATTTCCCAATGAATAATTACTTGTCCTTTTATTGTATTACTGAAGTCCTTCTACAGTAAGAGAGTATACTATTTACTGTAGAGAAATATCTTTGATAAGTCTAAGGATTCAAAGCTAGTGTTTAGCAGAAAGTGTCAATAGCCTTACATATGAAGAATGAAACAATTGAACTTTTATGGACCAATTAAAAACTACTAAGTTAGGGGCCGGAGCTATAGCACAGCATTAGCCTTGTACACGGCTGACCCAGGACGAACCTCTGTTCTATCCCCAGTGTCCCACATGTACCCCCAAGTCAGGAGTGATTCCTGAGTGCATAGCCAGGAGTAACCCCTGAATATCAACGAGTGTGGCCCCAAAACAAAACAAAGTAAAACAAAAAACATTACTAAGCCAGAATGATTCTAGTTGCTTAAAAACTACAGAATAAAATAATAATGCAAACTAAACTTTTAAGAAGCACTGTCCCATTTGATGATATTCAAACTGAAGGCATTATTTAGTTTCACTTCATTTTGTTAAAAGCTAGAAAAGAATGTTAAAGTTTGAAACTAACTGCTATTTGCTGCTGTAAACCCTGACTTTATTTTATACATAAAGACTGCCATGACAGGCCTCAGATATGTGGCATAAAGGACTAGGCAGGAATAGCCAATTTTATGAACTCCAAATGCTGTTCCAAAACAGATAAAGTAGCAACACCTGGGGGCCTGTGGATAGACAAGATCATGGATGCCCAGTGGGCACCTGAGAGCACTTCCTCTATTATTTCAGCTAGATAAACTAGAAACTCCTGGGAGCCTGAGGGTAAACAAGGTCACAGGTGCCCAGTGGGTGCTCAAACCCCTCCTCTACTACTTCTGCTAATGCAGAACCTGAGACTACATAAACCACAATATACCACAATATACAAGAATATATATAGATATGTTATATTCTATATATAATATAGAATATATTTATTATACCTATAATTATACATTACATAACTATAATTATAATTATACATACAATAGATATATAGATATTTATCCATAAAAGGAAACACCCTAGACAACATCCAATCAAATTAAGTTTAACTATGATGGTTTGAAGTCTCTGTAACCATATTAAAGGGGCCTCAGAACTCAATAAGGGATTGTTGTCTTATAGCAATGCTTCTCGGTTATTTTTTGTCATGCCAAAAGGCACATGAAAAATTGCTCCACTAATCAACAGGGAGATGCAAATCAAAACAACTATGAGGTACTATCTCAAGCCACAGAGATTGGTGTACATTAGAAAGAATGAGAACAAACAGTATTGGCAGGGATATGGAGAGAAAGAAACTCTTATCCACTGCTGGTGGGAATGCCAACCTTTATGAAAAGCAAGATGGAGATTCCTCCAAAACCTGGAAATTGAGGTCCCATACAATCCAGCTATACCAGTCCTAGGGATATACCCTAGGAACACAAAAAATACAATAAAAAATCCCTTCCTCACACCTATATTCATTGCCATGCTTTTCACAATAGCCAGACTCTGGAAACAACCAAGATGTCCTTCAACAGATGAATGGCTAAAGAAACTATGGTACATATACACAATGGACTATTATGCAGGAGAGATGAAGTCATGACATTTTCCTATAAATGGATGTACATGGAATCTATTATGCTGAGTGAAATAAGTCAGAGGGAGAGAGATAGACACAGAATATTCTCACTCATCTACGTGTTTTAAGAAAAATAAAAGACATCTGTGCAATGATTCTCAGAGACAAAAGAGAGGAGGGCTGGAAGGTCCAACTCATGACATGAAGCTTACCACAAAGAGTGGTATGTGCAGTTAGAGAAATAACTACACTGAGAGCTATCATAACAATGTGAATGAATGAGAGAAGTGGAAAGCCTGTCTAGATTATAGGTGGGGATGGGGTGTGGAGGAGGGAGATTTGGAACATTGGTGGTGGGAATGTTGCACAAGTAATGGGGGGGGTGTTCTTTACATGACTGAAACCCAACTGCAATCATATTTGTAATCAAGATGTTTTGATAAAGATATTAATATAAAATGTGTCAAGCCATAAATTCTAATGTTTTATATTTTATGTATAATACATAGAAGTATTTAGAATATTTAATTCACTAAAAATGAATTACCACTCTGGATTAAAGGAAAACTGCATTTGTCAACACTTTTTTTTTTTGGAAAAAAAAAAAAGGTGAAAATTTTCAGTCCTTTGAGGACTGAAGAAAAAAAAAAAAGGTGGGCATACTTTCAAATGTTCTCATGTAAATTCTAGTCTAAATAGCATTGTAAAAGGTTGAGTATTTCCAATAGAGGGTAAAGTGCCTTAAATTTACAGTTAAAAATACAAAGCGTTTGTGTTTGAAGGATATATGGTAATTTCTCACATTCTGGATGATCAAGAAAAATACATTCTGGACTTTGAGGTCATTACCTGAAGCAACAAGCATTTCAGGTGAGAGCAAAAGCATTTAAGAATTCAGAATAAAGTATTTTGAATAGATAAACAGTAGGTGGTTCAGTCTATGCAGCCACTGTGGTCATCCTATCCTTACAGGTAGGTGATCTTAGCAATAAATGCAGATAAGGTATCACAGCATGAAAGGGAAGGACTTATTTCCTCTTTCTAGTTGAAAGTAACCTCTGCAATTCCATTTTTATCACTAAATTTTATTCTACAAGTCTTAGACTTCTTTTTTTTGCGGGGGGGGGGCACACCCGTTTGATGCTCAGGGGTTACTCCTGGTAAGCACTCAGAAATTGCCCCTGGCTTGGGGGGACCACATGGGACGCTGGGGGATCGAACCATGGTCATTCCTTGGCTAGCGCTTGCAAGGCAGATGCCTTACCTCTAGCACCACCTCACTGGCCCCCTTAGACTCATTTTTACTAAGCCATGCATTTATTTTCATTTTATCAAACCCACTTTTCAAGTTATACATATTTCTGTAGTTATTTTGTTCACTTCTCAATACCTTTAACCAAGAAATATTGATCACTCATATAAACACTTCTTTTTTGTATCATTCCCATTAAGTACTAACTTCAATTTTTTTCAACAGCTAAAAGTCACCAATTATAAAAGAAATGGATAAAAGGAATAATACAAATATTTCTGATTTTATCATGATGGGATTAACAGGTTCGGCTGAGATCAGGCTGGTCCTATTTCTGCTCTTTCTGCTGATATATCTGATCACCATGCTGGGAAATTCAGGGATGATTTTGATGATCCACCTGGATCTTCAACTTCACACTCCCATGTATTTTTTCCTCAGCCATCTCTCATTTCTTGACCTTAGTTACTCAACTGTTATCATACCTAAAAGCTTAGAGAACTTAATAGCATCCACCACGAATATGTTCTATGTGAGATGCTTCACACATTTGTACTTTTTTTTTTTTTTGTCTTTTTGGGAGCTGCTGAATGTTTTCTTCTCTTCTCAATGGCCTATGATAGCTATGTCGCTATCTGCAATCCTTTACAGTACCCGGTTATTATGTCCTCAAAATTCTGCTACTCACTCACCCTTGGGTCCTATTTGATTGGTTTTACAGTCTCTTCTGTCAATGCCCTTTGCATGAGTAGACTGCATTTCTGTGACTCCAATATAATCCATCATTTTTTTCTGTGACACATCACCCAGATTAGCTGTCTTACACAGACACACACAAAGAAACAGTGATTTTTGTTTATGCAGGTTCCACCTCATGGTGTCCCTGATTACCATCTCTTTTTCTTATGCATCCATTCTCTCTACTATTTTGAAAATTAATTCCTCCTCAGGAAGGCAAAAAGCCTTCTATTCTTGTGCTGATTTTCAAAGTCTTTTTTATGGTGCTTAAAAATAAACTCTCAAATTAAATATTTGTCGTATTTATTTATTTTTATTATATTAACAACTTATTGGTGATAAAATTTTCATGAATATAACTGCTAAAGAACTCTCTTCTTCATTTTCCAATTCTTATTTTAAGATTTTTATCATTTCTTTCTATTTTTTTGGTTTCTTTCTGTGTGTGTGTGAAAGTGGGGAAAAGATAATTGTTAGTCTTGAGAAGGGAGTTTACCATCGTTCTTTCTATCCACCTTGACCAGCTGAAAATAATAATTATATTATTATTATTATTATTATAAGAAAGTCTGTCATAAGCATCTGCATGGTGTTGATGGCTACAGTCCATCACCTCAATTCAGCACTCATAAGATTGTACTTGAGTCCAACTTGATCTACTTGGTTTGGAAATTAATCTCTACAACACATTTCTAGAAGAGCTTTGGAACTCAGAAAAGAAGTAAATCAGTCTTCATTCACATCCAAGTCTTTTACAAGTTCAATGCTATCACAGACTAAAGAGAAGTTCAGGAGTTATATTGGTCCCACAAACTCCAAAGAATTTCAAGAAGGAAATAAATAGTGAAGTAAAATAATTTTATTTAGTGATAATTAGAAAGGAAATAAAGAGAGAATTCAATTCTTTCAAAAGTGATGTGATCTTCAGTGGAGGGAAGAGAACCCTATTTGGTTTAGGATTGGAGACACATATAGTTATTCTTTAAATTATTTTGACCTGACATTGTCAGATAGGAACATGTTTATATTAAGTTGAAAATTTATACTATATTCACTTTTTCTTTTTTATTATTTATTTGTATTATTGTGTCCACATTGCTTTATAACAAAAGAAAACTTTTACAATGTTATACCTCTTCAATTTCATGATACTGCACCATATCATCACCAGTATTCTAATTAATTTGCACTAGCATGTTACAAAGAAAAACATGTAAATATGTGGCACAGTAAGTGCATAACATAATATATACATCTATGTATAATATAAACTAATATGTAAAAATATCAAATTCCATGCCATAAAACATAACTATAATTGGAGATAAAGTCCTTGTGAGGCAAATAAGTTAGAATGAGGAATCCAAAACTGGCCCTATTTAATACAGTTAATATCAATATGCAAATAATATATTAGGACACGGAGATTCCAGAAAAAAGACATCATCTATAATTGGGGAAAAAAGATACCAAAGAAATTATACCACTCCCTTTATCTGGAACTCACACTTCATTCTATGGCATAACAGTGAGAGATTAGTTTTTACTATTGAAATTTTAGTCAGTGGTAGTTTGATATGATTGTTTTCTTTACTACATTTTGTAAATAGTTTATATACATATATGGGTATGTATGAAGAAACAAATGCATGACTATTTCTTTTGCATATTTGAAAATGCTAAAAAAATATATATGAAGAAAATTCTGTCACATTTTCTACAAAGCAAAGAAAAAAGTACAACACAAAGAAAACCTTTTTATT